>NC_072785.1:17624972-17924972 GCF_022539595.1 Amphiprion ocellaris
TGAAAGAAAAATCATCATGAATTTTGGCGAAAAAAAATGCCATACTATACTATGTCGAAAAAAAATGCGATTTTTCAACATGTAAAAATGGGCCATATGATGAAATAATGTAAAAGAGGCCGTGAAAAACACTCCAGAAAGGTTTTCTTTGAAAGAAAAATCATCATGAATTTTGGCGCAAAAAAAGTCATAGTATACTATGTCGAAAAAAAAATGCGATTTTTCAACATGTTGTAAAAACGGGCCATATGATGAAATAATGTAAAGTAGGCCATGAAAAACACTGTGGTAAGCTTTTCTTTGAAAGAAAAATCATGAATTTTGGCCCAAAAAAACACCATAGTATACTATGTCGAAAAAAAAATGCGATTTTTCAACATTGTAAAAACGTGCCATATGATGAAATACTGTGAAGTCGGCCGTAAAAAACTCTCAGGAAAGATTTTCTTTGAAAAAAAAAATCATCATGAATTTTGGCGCAAAAAAACGCCATAGTATACTATGTCGAAAAAAAATGCGATTTCTCAACATGTTGTAAAAACGTGCCATATGATGAAATACTGTGAAGTCGGCCGTAAAAAACTCTCAGGAAAGATTTTCTTTGAAAAAAAAAATCATCATGAATTTTGGCGCAAAAAAACGCCATACTATACTATGTCGAAAAAAAATGCGATTTTTCAACATGTTGTAAAAACGGTCCATATGATGAAATAATGTAAAGGAGGCCGTGAAAAACACTATGGTAAGCTTTTCTTTGAAAGAAAAATCATCATGAATTTTGGCGAAAAAAAATGCCATACTATACTATGTCGAAAAAAAATGCGATTTTTCAACATGTAAAAATGGGCCATATGATGAAATAATGTAAAAGAGGCCGTGAAAAACACTGCAGAAAGGTTTTCTTTGAAAGAAAAATCATCATGAATTTTGGCGCAAAAAAACGTCATAGTATACTATGTCGAAAAAAAAATGCGATTTTTCAACATGTTGTAAAAACGGGCCATATGATGAAATAATGTGAAGTCGGCCGTAAAAAACTCTCAGGAAAGATTTTCTTTGAAAAAAAAAAATCATCATGAATTTTGGCGCAAAAAAACGCCATACTATACTATGTCGAAAAAAAATGCGATTTTTCAACATGTTGTAAAAACGGTCCATATGATGAAATAATGTAAAGGAGGCCGTGAAAAACACTATGGTAAGCTTTTCTTTGAAAGAAAAATCATCATGAATTTTGGCGAAAAAAAATGCCATACTATACTATGTCGAAAAAAAATGCGATTTTTCAACATGTAAAAATGGGCCATATGATGAAATAATGTAAAAGAGGCCGTGAAAAACACTCCAGAAAGGTTTTCTTTGAAAGAAAAATCATCATGAATTTTGGCGCAAAAAAAGTCATAGTATACTATGTCGAAAAAAAAATGCGATTTTTCAACATGTTGTAAAAACGGGCCATATGATGAAATAATGTAAAGTAGGCCATGAAAAACACTGTGGTAAGCTTTTCTTTGAAAGAAAAATCATGAATTTTGGCCCAAAAAAACGCCATAGTATACTATGTCGAAAAAAAAATGCGATTTTTCAACATTGTAAAAACGTGCCACATGATGAAATAATGTAAAGGAGGCCGTGAAAAACACTATGTTAAGGTTTTGTTTTAAAAAAAAAAAATCATCAAGAATTTTGGCAAAAAAAAAAACGCCATAGTATACTATGTCGAAAAAAAAATGCTATTTTTCAACATTTTGTAAAAACGTGCCATATGATGAAAGAATGTAAAGTACGCCGTGAAAAACACTATTGTAAGCTTTTCTTTCAAAGAAAAATCATCATGAATTTTGGCGCAAAAAAACACCATACTATACTATGTCGGAAAAAAATGTGATTTTTCAACATGTTGTAAAAACGTGCCATATGATGAAATACTGTGAAGTCGGCCGTAAAAAACTCTCAAGAAAGATTTTCTTTGAAAAAAAAATCATCATGAATTTTGGCGCAAAAAAACGCCATACTATACTATGTCGAAAAAAAAGATGATTTTTCAACATGTTGTAAAAACGTGCCATATGATGAAATAATGTAAAGTAGGCCGTGAAAAACACTCCAGAAATATTTTTTTTGAAAAAAAAATCATGAATTTTGGCGCAAAAAAACGCCATAGTACATATACTATGTCGAAAAAAAAATGCGATTTTTCAACATGTTGTAAAAACGTGCCATATGATGAAATAATGTAAAGGAGGCCGTGAAAAACACTATGTTAATGTTTTCTTTAAAAAAAAAAATCATCATGAATTTTGGCGCAAAAAAACGCCATAGTATACTATGTCGAAAAAAAATGCGATTTTTCAACATGTTGTAAAAACGTGCCATATGATGAAATAATGTAAAGTGGGCCGTGAAAAACACTAATGTAAGTCTTTTGTTGAAAAAAAATCATCATGAATTTTGGCGCAAAAAAACGCCATAGTATACTATGTCGAAAAAAAATGCGATTTTTCAACATGTTGTAAAAACGTGCCATATGATGAAATAATGTAAAGGAGGCCGTGAAAAACACTCCAGAAAGGTTTTCTTTGAAAAAAAAAACAGCATGAATTTTGGCGCAAAAAAACACCATAGTATACTATGTCTTAAAAAAAAAAAATGCGATTTTTCAACATGTTGTAAAAATGTGTCATATGATGAAATAATGTAAAGGAGGCCGTGAAAAAGTGTGTCGTCCAAAATGTGGAAAAAAAGTCATAGCTGAGCATGCCGTCCAAAATGCGACCAAAAACGTCATAGTTTAGTATGTCGTCCAAAATTTCTTGGTCGTGGTCTTTCTGGTCCTGCTCCAGAACACCTTCATCAACTATGTTTTCCTTGGAAGAGGCCCTCAGATGCTTCAATCTCTGACAACTAATATTTTCAGCTGAACTAAAGACAGATTTTGTGATTTTTCTGCTCACATGTGTTGTTGTAAACTTCCTCTTTCAAACAAATAGCCTCCTAACCCCCTGGAAACCAGCGTTTGTCCTGTTTTTGTGTTGCTCCTCGGCGACCCTAGACAGCAGGGTCCTAATGTTTTTGGAGCAACACACCATAGAGCGACATGCTATACTATGATGTTTTTAGAGCGACATGCTAAACTATGACGTTTTTAGAGCGACATGCTATACTATGACGATTTTAGAGTGACATGCTAAACTATGACGTTTTTAGAGCGACATGCTATACTATGACATTTTTAGAGCAACATGCTAAACTATGACGTTTCTAGAGCGACATGCTAAACTATGACGTTTTTAGAGAGACATGCTAAACTATGACGTTTTTAGAGCGACATACTATACTATAATGTTTTTAGAGCGACATGCTATACCATGATGTTTTTTGGACGACATGCTATACTATGACATTTTTTGGGTGACATGCTATACTATGATGTTTTTAGAGCGACATGCTATACTATGACATTTTTAGAGCGACATGCTAAACTATGACGTTTCTAGAGCGACATGCTAAACTATGACGTTTTTAGAGCGACATGCTACACTATGACGTTTTTAAAGCGACATGCTAAACTATGACGTTTTTAGAGCGACATGCTATACAATGACGTTTTTAGAGTGACATGCTATACAATGACGTTTTTAGAGCAACATGCTATACTATGACGTTTTTAGAGCGACATGCTATACTATAATGTTTTTAGAGCGACATGCTATACCATGATGTTTTTTGACGACATGCTATACTATGACGTTTTTTGGGTGACATGCTATACTATGAAGTTTTTAGAGCGACATGCTGTACTATGACATTTTTAGAGTGACATGCTATATTATGACATTTTTAGAGCGACATGCTATACTATGACGTTGGGCGACACTCTATACTATAGGTTTTTTAAATTGACATATTACTATGACTTTTTTTTGTTTTAGTTTTTTTTGTTTTTTAGCAACATATAACAATTTTAACAGTTTTGAAAATTACTATACTTTTACTTGTGCAATGAAATATTCTTTTATGGCATTTTTTTAGACGACATATACCCTGATGTTTTCTTGAAAAACATACTATTTTGACAATATACTGCACTATGACATTTTTTGAACCACATATCATACATGACAATTTTAAGCAACATCCTATCATTTTGCACTTTTTGAACCACATAATAATCAGTTGTGTTTTTTTGCCGACATGCTATACTATGAATTACAGGCCATACTATGTTATTCTTGAAAAGTATACTATACTTTGACATTTTCTGAACTACATCCTATAGTATGGCATTATACACAGAGTGCTTTGGTTATATGTTGATTTATAATCTAGATTTTTTTCTGTTTTATTTTTTGACGGGATTACCATAGACCTGACCATGAACACCGTTGACACCCACCCGAGGGAGACGTTGCCTAAGATCTCAAGGCTGCTTGGACGTGGTCTTTCTGGTCCTGCTCCAGAACGCCTTCATCAACTACTTCTTCTTTTGAAGAGGCCCTCAGATGCTGCAATCTCTGACCTTAAGGAGGAATTGCTACTTTCACTCTAACGAGACGGCGGTTATTTTAAAGACCCAGCTCCTGGCGGCTTTGAGTGAAAGTTTAACACCCATCAAAACGGAACTACAGACAGTTAAATCTGAGCTGTCAGTCAGTATTTCAAACATCAAGCCCGACCCGGCTGCCCTAAAGCACGCTGTGGGTGAAACGGAAACTTCACTCTCCACATCACCGACGACATCGTCACACTCCAAAGCAGAGCACCTGTCTGCTGAAAAAGTGGATTATAAATGTGAAGAATGTGAGCAGCAGCAGACTGTGAGCAGCGGAACAGATGTGATCAGAAAGAAGTCATTTTCTTTTTTCTTTTCTTTCTGGTTGACTTGATTCTGTCAGATGCAGATGTTGGAGCTGATTCTGATCTTTCAGGATAAAAAAGCTGCTTTTCCTTCACAGACTTTTCAGGAAATTATTCTCTCAGGTTTTCTCTGCTATTTATATTTTTATTATCTGTGATTATTTCATTATTTCTGTATTGTAAAAATAAAGTTTGAGGCATAAAGACTAATTTAGTTATTTTAATCCTGAAATCTTTCATGTAGCAGAACTAAACTTCCATTTTCCTTCTTGTACTTCTGATACTAGAACTAAACGTATCTTCAACATGGATCATTCAGCAGCAACATCACAACAACAAATGAGACAATTTTCAACAAATTAATGAAACTGATGTCATTTAAAACTATCAGTCTGTTTTAGTGTCAAATTAAAGCTGATTACTGATAACTAGAACATTAACGTTACTGTTTTAATCACATTTAAGTTTCCTGAACGTTACATTAATGTCAACCAGCCACAGTTTTATGAACTTAATGAACCACATTACTGGAACACAACACACTTCAGCTGTTTACATGAAACTCAACACATTAGCTTGATGCTACGTTAGCTTTAATCAGGCTACGACTGAACAGCTAGCTCGGCTAACATTAAAGCTAATATTTACTATGCTAACTTTCTTCTCTGGTCAACACACACTGAAACAAACTCGACCAACATCTGGAGTGGACGGCACACATTACATCCGACACTAAAGCTGCATATAAAGTGCATTAAAAGCGGCACCGATACGAAAATAAACATTTACTTACCGAACTATCAGAGTCCTTTCAGTGTCTGCTGGTAGAATCAGCCGTAGAAAACTGGTTAAAACAAGCCAACGGGCAGGAAAACTGTCTGTGGAAAATGTTCTGCTGCTCCACCGATAAATAAACCAACAGTTATTATATCAGAGTTAATCCAAACGACGAGAACAGAGTCTCTGCTGCCTCCTCCGTAGGACCTGTCAATCATTCCAGACCGGACTGTCAATCAAGTAGTCCCGCCCCCTGGTTTCGCAAAACTTTAACGCGCTATAAAAAAAATCAATATTGATTTATCGGCCACCTGATCTCTCATTTTGACCATGAAAACTAACGAAAAAAAATGTATATACAGTCTACTCAGTTTGGCTCCACACTTGCTGATGACCACTTCCGGTCTCAGAAAATGAAAAAACGGACCTGTTTTCGTTTCTGTCTCTTACTGATTTTACTTTCTTGTTATTCTAAACATAAAACGAAAATCAAAGCATTTTTTTAAAGAATCGTATATCCCTTTTTGATCATGAAAAGGAAAAACGCCTTGTATTTCAATTTTAATTTTTGTATTTTAAAACGAAAATCAAATAACCACTCTTTTTTTTTTTTTCAATACCCGTTTCAGAACGGAAAATCCAATTACCAGATCCGTACACGGAGCATGGTGGATGTCTGGTGTGTGTGTGGGCTGTGTGTCTGAATGTTTTTGTAAAAAAAAAAAAAAAAAAGTGGGACTGAAACGAGTGAGAGCGCGTATCTGTGTAGGCTACAGCCGAAAACTACAGTTGTAGTTGTCGGCTGAAAAACTACAATTCCCGGCAACAACGTCACTTCCTGTTGATGGGGACGGGAGCCTCTCGGGTATGGACACATAAGAATCATGTGACAGGTCATGGCCACAACGTGATCTCGCTTATTTCAACATAAGAAGTCCTCCAAATACCGGTGGTCTGGATTATAAAGAGTTTTGTTGTGTGCGCTTTATTGTTTATTTTTACAAACCCATCACTGCAACGAAAAAGCACCCTGAGACCTGGTGAATGTGTGAAATGTTAGTGTAACTCCCCAGATTTTATATGCAAAAAGAATTATCGATCTATCTTATCTGGTTTAAAATCTACAGCCAATCAAAAATCAATATGCAACACGTAGCGCCGGCGCTACGCTGGGTTCTAAGGGGTTAAACAGACTGCTATATGGCATATTGATGTAATAATCAACACTGGTGATTGCTTCTCGTTTCCATTACTGCCATCCAGAGGGACTCATAAGTGCTTTTGTTTCTCACTTTGGACTCTTAATTTGTTTGGAACTTGACAGACAGCGTTTGGAAACATTCAGAGGAGTCCAATTCTGCTTCTTACAGGAGATCAGAGCTGATTTCCAGGTCAAGTCTACAAAAACACTCAACGTGATTCCTTTATCCATGTTGTCCTCTTCTCTTTCTGTGGCCTCTTTTTTTCTCCTCTTATTGTTTCTTTCTCTTTCGCCTCTCTGCTCCCTCAGTCTGTGTTTTCTCTTTCTCTCTGTGAGGTCTGGTCCAGTTGCTGTTTTTCTTGCGGGGACTGTAATAATGTGTTTTGACACCGTCAGGACTCCTGCAGTCTTCTTCTCTCTATCTTGCAAACCCCCTCCAGAGTCATCACAGCAGCAGAGTAGCAACACAGTGATACACAACTAAAAGTCCCCTCCTTCTTTTTTTTGGTTTTAAGCGGCCCTGTTTGAACTTTAAAGGGTTCAGCGGGTTCGAGCAGCCCTGAGGGTTCGGTACAACGCCACTTTAGCTTTATAGTCCGGGAAAACTAGGGAAATGTTGTCCAGGAAGAGCTTCTCTTGTGAATATCATACATCATTATAACATCATTCATTTATGTTACATCATAAATATGGATGTGTGAATCACTGTTCAGTGAGGAAACATGAGTGACTTCTCATCTGTTCTCATGAGGAGATGTCATTGGACAAAAGTTGAGGATGAACCCTTCACTTGGGATTTGATGGTCGGTTGACCACTTTGATACAGACTTAAACATTTCAAACACCATTTGATATATTGACCTGAAAATTTCTACCAATATTCATGGTGCCCTGAGGATGAAATCCCTTAACTTCAATGATCCTCAGATCTATTTTCTAACAGCAGGTCAGAGTTTGGTCTTATATTGTGAAATATTTCTGTGTTTACCTGATGAAGTTGCACCAGTACAGGCCTTCACGATTATGAGACAAACATATCTCAGTGACTTTGGTGATCCCCTCACTTTTCCACTAGCATCAGCATGAAGTTGATATTTTGTGTGAAATGTTTTGACACACTGGATGGCTTACAATGAAATTCAATACAGACTTTAATTCATTTTTATATACATCCCCTGTCATTGGGCCAAAACTTGACGTCCCACCAACTTAACGTGCTAACATTCTTAACAAAGATGGCATTGTCATTGTCACCAGGTTTCACGGAGCTGCAAGCCTGGGAAACACACATCAGGCAGGGACAAAGTGTCAGAGTCTGAGCCAGCTTAATAGAAAAACCTTAAACTCAGCAACACACAGCAGTGTCTGTTACCAACTAGATCAACACTTTCTAAAAGAGCTGTAATGACACATAAGATTTCTGGGTTCGATTGGCATCAAGAGTCATTATGACTCAGCCCAGAGCCTTCCTACAGTCATGGCCCAAGTCCTCTGGCTCCAGATTGTGCCCAGATCTGGGCCTCACACTTTCCCTCCAACCCTTTTACCAGCAGATCCTGTGACCCAGCAGGGCAAACGGCCACTAGTTTGTTTGACAATCATAAGTGGCATACTTGCTCACCCCTGCCGTGCTCCAGCGGAACATTAAATGGCCCTCTCAGAAGTTTTAATCTGCAAATCTATGTGATGATGGTGAATTCCTCAGTGGATTGGAACCTAAAAGAACCCTTGTGTCCGATTCTCGTAACACCTGCCCAGTGTAATCTTCCCTTTCATATATGAGATCATTGAGACAATTGAAGCAGCGAGCCTCGAAGGGTCTACGGTTACAGTAAATGAATAGAGGGCGAGGCTGTAACCCAGATTTTCTGCCCAGTCATAAACTGCTTGGAGATATTTGTTGTGTAAATTATTGGAAACTATCTTGCATGCTTGTGTGTGTGTGTGTGTGTGTGTGTGTGTATGAGAAGTTCTAATAAGCATGTTTCAGTGGCTTTGAAGTGCAGTTTTTATGCCATTATATTGTATTTCATCATTGTGACTCAAGTGAAGTAATTTCCAGAGTGAATGGTCTTTTCATTGAAAATTATCTGTCCACATGGGAGCAGCACAACAAATAGTAAACACAGCCCTGATAGGAAAAATGTGCCTTTATTTGTAGATGTGTTTCTGGCCACAGATGCTAGTTTTGTATTCCCTCTCCTTTCGTTCTCAGTTTCCCACAACACCCAGGGAAATGTTACCTACCATATCTGCTAATTGGTCTGCTGGATTCAATCACTGTCAGGTTCAACAGGTAGTTTGTATTTCTGCTGTTTGATACTGGTCACTTAGCACAGAGTAGCATTAGTAAAGTGTTTTTTTGTTGTTGTTGTTGTTGTTGTTGAGAACAACTGCCAAAATATTGAAGCTCGAGGCCAGAAAACCAAGACAATGAACTGAAAGACACTAACACGCTCTGTTGCGGAGGTCAACTGCTGGTCTCTACTGACAACCCTTTTCATGCTACCATCTGACCAGTTTTCATTTTAAACATCGGTTCGTACATGTTTTAAATACACAACATTTGCTTACTCTATGGCCTATTTTCAAGTCAGATAAAGACTGGAGACTGATTCATTTCTCAGACGGCATCACAGAGTCGACTTCTTCCTCTCTGCCAGCAATGAAGCAGCTGGAAATAGACAGAGGGGAACAGGTTGAAGGTAAATCTGGGTCTTGTTTTTCTGTGTTTTTTCTTTCCAGTTTTAGTCTTTTCTCTTAGAAAAAAATGGATTTTAGTCAACAGATGTACAACAGCAGTGATTCTGTCTTTCACAAAGCAGGTTTTTAGTTCAAACAGTAGCATCTAAAAGTGGTTTCCATGGTTGTATCTTTGTTTTAGATGCCTAAAACCTCAAACCTCATATCTTATTTTCCCAGAAAGTGAAGAGAACAACAGAAATACTCACAAAAAGAAAAAAAGGATCAAACATAGTGAACAATTTCCACTTATCTAATCTTATATTAACATGCTATCTTGATATAAATCTGCAGTGTTCATTTGGTAAAATTAATCATGCTAATGAGCTTCTTATCATTTTTTAGGGTTAGGGGGTTTGTTTCATTGCAGTATATCATCTTGATGAAGAATTTCCTTTGGGATTATTAAAATTTTATCTTTTCTTAAAACATATTAACACACAAACGTACACTCATGTCTACACATAGATGGTGCCAGCATTTTCTGTGGACTCTGAGGGGGAGGATCCCTCAGGTAAAGGTGCCAGATTTACAGGCAAACCTCCAGCTGGCAAAGGAATGTCACAACCTGTGTTTCAGCTATAAATTCGCATAATTACAGTGCCACTAACTCAAACACTGAGGTGAAACAACCACCTTGCGAGGGGAAAATGATCACTGCTTAATGTTATGTCTGGGACACAGATTTACTCCTGTCTTTGTGGGGGGAAGGACAGGCAACAGGAGCAAGAATGTAAGAAATGTGTGAGTCCTCTGACCTTTATGAAGGTGAAGCAATGAGTTGACATCATTACCATAGCTGGCATGTGCATACTTGAAGTCACATGGGCCGAAGGAAAGTAGAAAAAGGTCAAATGAGAGGGAGAGTGTGTTTTATGTGCTGAATGAATACTTATGTAAATCCATAAACTTTATGTTTATTTGGCATAGAAAATGCAAGTCAATAACCCAAATAGTTTCAACTGTCGTCACCTGGTGTGAGTGATAGTGAAAGGATGATTGGTATTACAATGTGTGTAACTTTTTAAAAAGTCTTTTCCCCTTAAAAAAAGTAGAGGTGCCCTAGTTACCAATCAGATATTTTAAAAAACTCAGTTTTTAAGCTTGTCTACTCATCCAAATGATGTTTTTTCATGTTCTGGAAGACACACCAGAGAAAAGAAATAAGCAGTCAGTGCTATGGCTGAGCATTTCAGGGGTTTTCTGTATCATAAATCCTCTTCAGCATGGCTGAACTGGCCCAGTTTTACAACTTATCATTGTGTAGTGCCAAATAGTTTTACAGTGTTGGAGCAGAAGTGAGCTGGCGTGCTCAAGCTGCATCAAGTGCAGAGAGATGCTTCATAGATAAACACATTCCAGAGGAAGCAACAGTTTATAGTTCCATCTAAGACATTTTAAGGCAGGAAGAGATCATTGTTAAAAAATCAATATGCAACTCTGATACACAGAGATGAATCTTCAGAGGTTTGATCAACGACTGAAGAGGGCATTTAATAGAATACTATAAGGATGAGAAGATAAATGCTAATGTCATATTGCAGAAACAAGAGAAAAGCAGGCACTGTGCAGAGTGAAGCCCTTTTCAAACATGAGATACATAACAATGTTGGCTTCATCACTTTGTAAAATTCACAACAACAGTAATGGAGCTATAATTTGTGCAATATTTGCCATTCTCATAGGATTAGACAGAACATCAACTGACAATGCAGAATAGCAGACTAATAAACAAAAGACTAAATCTAAACCTGCTATGTTATGAAGGATTGTTGCAGCTTTCAAACTGTGACTGTGTGTGACAGCTCAGCTTCAGACATGAAGCCATCATGTTCAGATGCCACCAGATTAACAGAAAGAGTGTATGTCTGAAAGGGGCTTGACTGATTTCTGTCAGTGTTTGAGAGAATCAACAACATGTAGCCTAGAAATAGTCTGGGACATGAAAAACCAAAACTTGTTGTTTTTACAGTTCATGTTTTATATTGAACGAACAAACAAGCTATAATCTGTTATGTAATGGACTTTGGAGGTGCCGGTGGATTTTGTTGTTTTTGGAGAGCAAGTCATGCTGTTTCCCTCTGTTTCCAGTCTTTAAGGTAAGCTAAGGTAACTGGTTGTTGGCTCCAGTCCTGAGTTGGAATTCATGTGGATGTTACTTTGGCCTGACCCACCAATCTAGACATTGTTCCAAACCACATCTACCTATGACAACAACATGCCTCAGTGCCTGAGGTCTCCCCCAGCAGGACAACGTACCCCAGCACAACTGAAGAACTGCTCAGGAACAACTTGAGGAACATGACAAAGAGGACCATTCATTGATGACAGACAAAAGGGTGGCATCAGTATTTTTCACATAACTTCCATCAAGAATGTATACACTGAGCACAACCACAACATTAGAACCACCTGTTCAGTATTGCGTTTGTCCCCCTTGTACCACCAAAGCAGCTCTGGCCTGTTGGGCCTGAACAGGAACTCAGGGGGGTTTGGTAAAGGGATGCTGCTGGCAGCAGATCCTTTGGGTCCTTTTGGTTATGGGGTGGGCCTTCTGTGGATTGGGCATGTTCTGGCATATTCCATGGATACGTAATTGAACTGGCATCTGGAGACCTTGCAGGCTAAGTCAACGAATGGTGCTCTGCCGTGTTCCTGAGCAGTTCTTGAGTTGTGCTGGGGTAAACTGTCCTGCTCAGGCATCAAGGCATGTTGCTGTCATAGGTAGGTGTGGTCTGGAACAATGTCTAGATCGGTAGGTCAGGCAAAAGTAACATCCACAGGAATTCCAGGACCCAACATTTCCCAGCTGAGGGTTGCATTGTAACAAAATGATTATTCTCTTAACCTGTCAGTAGTTTTATTTTATATAAGTATGCTGATTCAGTCGTCGGTGCAATATTCCTGGTTCAAGTCAGGGCGGGAAGTTTAATGGCTGTCAATCTTAACCTCTCCTTACCCTTGTTCCTTGTTGACTCTGATAAAGGCATTAAATGTCCCAAATTGGAATGTTTCTCAGTGTAGTGCTGCCGCCGTGTGGTTTAATGCAGGCAGTGCACTGCAGGCTGCACCTCTGCACCTCATCCCATTGTGTTTTATCAGATATAACATCAACCTGCAAGACAATCATTCTGCCTGCCTGCCAGTCAGTTCATGTGAGAAGAAACATCTAAAGGCAGGAAGCCTTTATTCCTCCTGGGCCCAGGTTTTTACTGGCTTAGTCACACACGCTTCCTGTTTTTCTCCCACAACTAACCACCAACAAACAATACTAGGAAGGGGTCTGCTCTTTGTCTAGACGGCGGCGTGTCAGCTGTGTATGATTTGATTGTAGCTCAACAGAGGCTATGACAACTGACCTGTCTGGCTGAGGTCAGAGAGACGACTGAAGCAAAGCTTGGCTTAGATTCATCCTGCTCTCTGTGAACTTTTCCAACCATAATCCAACCTGTTGGACCAGTTGACTTCTTTTGCTTTAGCTGAGGGGTTCAAATGATGTGCTGAAAGTCTTGCATAAAACACTGAAATGGTCAAATTGTTTTTAAACGTCACAAAAATCCTTTTAGATTAAACTATTTACGTAATGGCATATATTTCTCAATAGAGGGCAGAATGACACAACTATCCAATATTCAGGGTTTCTTAAGGTCACTATCAACTGCAGAGAAGTAAAAATTCAATTTCACAGCACGACCTGATAATTATTGATCAGCCAGACCAGCAGAAATAAACAGAAACTGTAGTATTTTATATTTCAACAGCTGTGAGAGGGGAAGCGAGGACAGACAAAGAACTTCCCCCCAGCTACAAATCAGTCTGTTGGTGTTACGCGTTGTGCACCGTAATCATTAGGTCACCAGATGCCTTGTTACTTAATGCCTTGCAGGGGTCTTTGTGTGAGGGATTCTGAGATATGCATAAATGTGTCCGTGGTGTTATTTACAAATGTTTGAGCAAGGATCACAATAAAATGTCTCACAGTTTTTCCTTCAGAAACCTGCATCTAAACAATCATATTCATCTCTGGCACAGTTTGGAAAAGATTTAATTGTGAGAAAAAGACACTACTCTGTGATGCCATTGGCAGTTTAGTGATTGTAAACTTCACACCCCGCACAATTCTGTGTATATCTGAGCAGAAAAATGAAAGAAGAAGCACTTATGTATTAACTGTAAATGTGTAAACAATGACTAGTTTGACATTGTGTTTGGCTTGACAGATACTAGCAACACCTCGCTCCCTTTGAACCTTCAAGACTCCTTTGAGTAATTTGTCAGCTGACATTTGACATGACTGGTCGACCATGCAGGCTGCAGATGACTGTGAGTCTGTGTGTGAATGTGTGAATGAGGGAGACAAAAAAGAAAGAGTGAGAGAGAGAGAGAGAGCCAGTGTCAAAGTAGGTATAGGGGCAGACTTTCTGGAGCCGGCTCCCACATGCCCTCTGACTACCTGTCACTGGTCAGACCAACCTCGTCTCCCCGAGCAGACGAAGCGATAAGAGTGGCAGAGAGACGAGGGAGATGAGAATGAAAGGTGAAGAAAAAAAAAGATAAGAGATGAGTCAGGTAAGAGCGTGTGAGTAAGTGAAAGAGAGAGACAAAGGAGAGAGAGATCAGTTAAAGGAAGAGATGGCAGAGAGAGACTCAGAGAGAGGGAGCAGAAAGTCTTGCCCCGAGGCGTCGTTTCTGTGTCTGCACTCAGAGCAGAGAGGCCAACAACAGTGTCATACACAGCTGAAGACATTCACTGGCAGCCAAAAAGCACATCTGGATTTCTCATAATGAAATGCAGTAGGCTGCAAAGTTTTCCTGTGCAAAAATACAGTAGAGAGAGCAGTCACTGAATGTCAGTTGTTAAGAGTGTTTTTTTCTAAAAAAAAAAACAAAACAAAAACCAAAAAAAAAAACTTGGCAGCAGGGCTTTAACTTCATGCACATGTGTATGCATACAAACAGTATACAAAGACAGCGCTTATTCACATTTTTGCATTTTTATATTGTCACTGTTAGCAGACACCGAGATGGATGAATTACCATCTAACTGTCAGCAAGTGACAGCAGTGTGTCGAATCCTGCGACCGGCTGCACCGGTGCCAGCCGTAGGTTAGGAATCTATCATTTCACGGTCTTTTTGTGTTGTTGCTGCTTCCAAAATACACCACATGCACACACATCTACACACAAGCTGTGCAACATATCCTCCACTGCACCCCCTTCTCTTTTCAACATCCTTGCACTGTGCAGAAGAGTTGCACTCAGGTTACACACTCAGGTTGGACCTCTCGATTGCTCCCCGGGGCAGTTGGGAAGAGAAGAGGTGGAAAGAGAAAAAAAAAAGGAGATGATGGAAGGAAGGCCCACAATAACAGTCTGTTTCCTCGCGTGTTGGGGCCTGCAGCCTAACCTACTGCACCTGTTGTGGAGGCTCACTCTAGCTGCAGAGCGATATGTATGGGGGTGTAGGGTGGAGGGGTCCGGGTGCTGATCTAGTGTGGCACCTGTATCACGGCCCACAGCCAGCTGGGAAGAGGCCAGGCCTGTACGCAATGCAATGCACTTTGTCAATATCCATTCACACTCTCGGTGCACTTGACGACCCCCGTAGCCTCCTTTTAACCCCGTGTGTGAGCACATATGCAGTGTATGTGTGCGGAGCGTGCCGCTTTTCTCCCCACCTGCTCAGTCTCACTAGGTAATTGGGTAAGTGTGTAATAATGTTGGTCATGGGTATCAGCGACCATGCGGGCTGGGAGCGAATGTGACCCAGGCAGCCGCACGGTTTGTGAAATAACTGAGGATCTGTTTATGATTTTGGGAGTGCTGTGGGGGAGGGAGGACATCGAGTGGAGCTGCGGTAGCAATCGCATTTTAAGTTTGGTTCAAGCTGCAGGATTGTAATGTGAATCACTCACATCCCCCTTTTTATTGGTTTCTGTGTAATCACGCTTTGTTGGACTATTTTTTTTATTTAATAGCCTCAGCGGTCTTTTACGTGTTACAGCTTGTTGTAATTGTTTTTTGAAAAACTAAAAATGGGCGAATGTGACTTCACGGGATGCAAAGTTTGGTGGCTGAGAGCTCACACAACTCATCTCTCCTCACGGCCAATCGCAGTTGTCTGACAGCATTGTGCATACAGGCCCGCCGGCCCGGAATATGATCCTTTCAAGTTTCCGTCGAGAACAGCCTGTCTTGCCAGTATTCCTCAGGGGAGCTGCTGCTTTTATATCCAACTCCCAGTCTATACCACACTACACCACACCAGATTAGTGTTTCACTCTAGCCATCACTTCAGACAAGAAGATGAGCAATCTCCTTTTGGTTGCATCACATTTTGTGGTCTTGATGACATGTTTTCTTCCTAGTTGTCTCTGGAGGAGCTCTCTGTATCTGTCACATCCATCATACCAGGAGGGGGATTTAGTGAGACAGCTCTCTGTCCTGCCTTTTCTCTCTAGAACTCTGCTCTGATTGCCGTATTAGAGCAGCCGTGTGACCGCATCATCAAGAGCAGTAAGCGTAGCGTGGAGCTTATTATCCCTCATTGCCTCCGCCAGGAACAGGAAATGAACTAAGCAGGGCTAGGGGCTGTTCCAGGGCATGAATCCTCCAAGGGGTTCGCACTAGGGTGATTACGCGACTTTTTATACCAACTAACCAAAACACAATTACCCAATTCCCTAAACTACATATAACATTTATATAATCGGTTGCAGTTGGTTTTGATATGCTGAGGTGGGTTTGTGAGGTGCGTTTACAGGAGCGTCCAACTGGAGTTTTAAAAGGTCTTCTTTTAAAATAGTTACTTTTACTGATATTTCACGGAAGATGTAACATTTGCTAACTGGGCTGTCACACACGTGGCAGAGAGGACTGACAGCTCTTGACCACAAGTAGGTGAAGATTCAGCACTAGCTGTCTGGAAAGGCGGCTGCACACTCCGTCTTCATGCTGGTTCCTCGGCCTGACAGGCCTGTCATGGAGCATTACTGCTTGCTGCGACCTCACTGTTCTTTTCCCCTCTATTTCTTCCCCCTCAGTAGCACCAAAGCAACCTCCTTTTGCTTTCCAGTCCCAGCATCCAGCATGTCGCTTTCCATTAAATGCCTTCTCCTCTACTCCATCCGTTTACTTTATAGTACACCTCTCAGTTGTCCCTTTCAGTTCCACCCAGCTCCCTCCTCCTCCCTCTGTTCTAAGTCTGTAGTTGTTGTCAGACAAGGCGGACTCTGTCTGAGCACTGCACTTGTGTGAATATGTGCGTGTCTATGTGTGTGTTTGCAACTGTTGATATCTGTGTGCGCGATCATGCTCTGTGTGTGTGTGTGTGTGTGTGTGTGTGTGTGTGTGTGTGTTTAAGCACGCCTGGGCTGAGCCTTGGGGCAGTCCTCCTTTGTCCTCCCAACCATCTCCCAGAGATGGATGTGTCTCCAGGGAATGGGCCCCAGAAGAAAAGCACCTCCAGCTCGCTCATATTAAATTCTGCTGAGCAAATACAATCTACCAGCATGTCCCGTCGCCCCCCCTCCTCTTTCTTTTTTAGAAAGAAGCTAATTTAATGTGTGTGCACTTGAGTGGGAGACAGAAAAGTAGGAGAAACCCAGCTCAGGAAAGTAAAAATAAAAAGAATCTTCACACTTCATTTGAAAACAGATTTATGCTGAGAGTTACTCCTGCTTCCGTCACACACATTTTGACACTTTGGAAAAGCTCACGGAAAGCGTTTATCGTGCAGCGGGCAAGTGTATGTCACGGCTCGGATATCTTTAGAAAACCCTTCAATTCCTTTTGTTGACACTTTTGGATGTCATGCTACTCCTTTTCGCCTTTTTTTCTGCCACTTTTCTTGGCGTGCTGTTTGAGGCCACTGGCTGCCACGGAGTCATAAAAATGTGAGCTGGCCCTCGCTTACCCATCTTTGCAGGAGAATAACAAACCGGGGGGGAGAGGGGCTCTTTCTCCTCTCCTCTTTCCTAATACATCCACTTGCCTCACCCTGATTTTTCCTCCCCCAGGCTTAAGGCTCAGCACCTGTGGGTCCCTCCCCCCCACCTACACTTCTTCACTCCCTCTCCCTTTGGCAGGATGCCTGGTGCTCTGACACAATCACAGCTCTTTGCGTGAGAGGGAGTGCCTTTCTCTCCGCGCCTCACTGACTTGTGTGTGAGGAGATGCATTTGTATATCCTTGCGAACAAGTTACACAAACTTTGAGGGGAATAACAGCGGAGTTTGTGAACTTGGGGTGATTCAACTCTACTAGCACTAACCTCCTGCACTCAGTGACTACTCCTCCACTCCTCTCGTCTTCACTTGCTACTGCCCTGCTTCAACTTCTCATTTGTCGTCACACAGACCGGCTGTGCAATTCATTTTGATGCAATTTTACTGGTAAAGAGAGATTTTAATAGCCTTGCACCTGCTCTCTAGTAAATGGCACTATAAAACAGCTGTGGATGTAAAACTTTATTTCCACATCCCCATGACCAAAGCTTGCCAGTACGTCCCCCCCCCCCTTCATGCATCTCTGCTCCTCTAGCCTTAATTCTTTGTCACTTCTCTCCCTGATTGAAACCCTGAGCCAGTACGCAGGCTTGCAAAAACACCCTGCCATCTCTTCCAGGCACCAATGACTGCATGGCACTGCACCAAACACATGGTTTTAATAGCCCTTCCTCGCTCGCTCGTTTTTTTTGATTCACTTGTTTTGTGTTTCTGTTTCAGCGCACATGTGTACGTTCACACGCAGTAACCTCATATCACGACATTTCTTAACAGAAACATAACTTTTCGACTGTCTTGTCACGGATGTGTGATGGATTCCCACTCTGCATGCGTTTCACTCCTTGCGGCATGTGGCATTGATTGCACTATTCTGATCTCACCATCAGCCAAGCAGTCCCTCTAGGTTAGGCAGTAATGTATCGCTCACGGCCTCGGGCTCCTCTACTGTTTCCACTGCACATCTTCCCTCTGGCAATAGGAATTGTGTATGGTTTTCATTAACAAAAAAATACTGCCAAGGAGCAATCACTCTCTTAGGTTTCTTTAGTATTGACCAGTTCACTGTATGGACTAACTGCATCTGTTCCCCTGCAGGATCTGATGTTGCACACAGAACAGCACAGTTACAGTTTAAGCACACGTGGATGCAGTGAAGCAATCCAAAGTTCAGAGAAGTCAGTAACCGAATCATCCCATAAACATATTAAATTTCCGTTTTGTTAAATATTTGAATTTATTTTGATTCCCTCTGCACAGATTCACCAGCATGGGATTTATCAATATGCGCTTTGATAAATGGAACAACGACACAATAAAACAAAGCAGATCTTTGATAAACTCCATTCCTTAAAGGTTGTGTGTTGCATCAGGCAGGATAATGTGTTGATGAGATGAAGCTGATGAGGGAAAGTGTTTTGTTGGCTGGTGTGTTTGTGTGATCGCTGCTTCAGAGGCTGTGTGATCTTCAAACAACCAACCATGACAGCCAGTAGCAGCTAATCCCCGTCATGTGACCGTGGAGCAATCTGAGTGAAACATGAATGGATGAAGACCGGTAATTAAAGCAGCAGTCTCCTCCATCAAAAGCAGCCAGGATGAG
The DNA here is from genome assembly GCF_022539595.1 of Amphiprion ocellaris. Lineage (NCBI taxonomy): Eukaryota > Metazoa > Chordata > Actinopteri > Pomacentridae > Amphiprion > Amphiprion ocellaris. The sequence goes on from NC_072785.1 coordinate 17,644,156, forward strand.
ATGGCTGCTCTTGAGTCATGCTGGCTGCTTTAATCTAACTCTCTAATTAGGTACCAGAAGAGCAAACGTAGAAAAAAGAAATAACAAAATGCTTTGTTTTCCAAAATGGCTCAAACACGGAGATCCATCTTCCTCTGGCTGCAATAACTGCACATTGTAGTAAATTGTGTCTGACATGAACAATAATTACACAGTGTGTTTGGTTCTCTAGCTGAGGAAAGTTTTCACACAAAGACTCAGCAGGCGCTGCCAAATGCTGTCAGCTGGCTACTTTCCAACTCTGTGAGCCAGATACACTCATACATATGAAGCAAATAGATCCACTGCCCTCTTATAATGTATCACCTGGATGTTGGCAGTGGCCAGAAAAAGACCCCCACTGGGAGAAGGGATTAAGGTTTTTTAAAACAACCCCCTATGGCCAAAAGTCTCCTAATGGGACTGTGATTACTGGCCAGTACAATGGGCCCTCAACTCTCTGTATGTCTGTATGTACTGCTGTGCACATGTGAATATGACTGAAAACTTACATGTGCAAGTGTGTGTTTATGCGAGCACATCTAAATGTGTGTGCAATCAGTGTGAATTAAACCAGAACTAAGGTCTGTTTGTCGATTGTTTCTATATTCCCTTGTGTAGGCATCTGCAGGCTTCACTTCAAAGGTCAAACAATAAAAATAACATCTGAAAGTTCACAATAAAGTATGTGTGAACAACAAAGGCAAGAAGGAACTGTAAAAGGAAGCAGCAATGAAAAGACATCATGTGGTTTACAAAACGGTGAAAAGAGAGTAGTTTTGAGATTATTCTACAAAGGTAGAGTACTTTATTTATTCCAATAACAAACTGCTGTGACAAGTACTGTTCAGTGTCTCAAGTCTTGTTGCTCTTACTTCATCATATTTTCATAATAATAGTAAATGACTTACATTTTATACTGCAGTTATTGTTGAAATTAGTTTGACATCGACTACAATATTTAGAAAAACTATTTTCAGTAATTGTTTTCTACAGAAATGCATCAACAGTAACAGTAAACATTAAAATAGAAACTCACAAACAAATATTGTTAAAGCCACATTCAGTGTGGTCCCAAAATTAAACTAACTCTCACACATAATCTGTATTTTAAAGGTTGACGTAGCTACGGGGTTTGAAAAGGAAGCCAAAGCAGAAGGGTTTTCAACCTGCATTCTTTCCACTAGCCAGCAGGGGACGACTACCCTGGCAGCAAAAACAAGTGTGATTGTATAGAAGTCCATGAAAAAACAATCCAACTTCTCATTTGATTTGTTACCACAATAAACATTTTCTTCTTTTTTAAAAAATTTTATACTGTTTTCTGAGCTTATACTCGATTCCGGATGTGCATATGAACAGCTGCTGTTACCATGGATGCATGGTTGTGCTAAAGACACTACTTTCTAGTCAGCTTGAAGTCCATAAAGAAGATGTGTTCCATACATAATGGGCATCTACTCCTGCACACTACTACTGCTGAGTATATGCTCGCTATGGCAAAATGCTAAATTCAAGGCCTCAAAATGTTTTGTTCCCCAAAAACTATTAAGAATATAGTCAGGGACTTATGCTTATGTTTGGCCTAGAGCTAGTCGTGATCTTCATTATTTAACGCTGGACATGTAATGTTTGCAGAATTCTACAAGAAATAATTCAAACTAATTACAACCTTAAATGATGTCCAGCACTTACAGTTATTATCTGCTTGTTTACTAGGCCGTCCTGCTCTGTGTGTTGAAGCCTGAAACCTACCAACACATATGATCTCCCTCATATGTCATATGATGACAGGATGAACCTTTTCCAAGAAACCTGGTAAAAATCTTGCCCACTGTCATTATTTGCTGCCATACTTTCTAATCTCTGTTAGTGAGTCTGTGTGTGTGCAGCAGAGGTTTGACCACTGGTGCCAGCTGTGAACAGTAGTCCCTCATTAGCACTATTTTCATGTGACCAAGCTGCACTGCAAGGGACACGCACACACACATACACATATACACACTTTCAAACAGTTGCATACAAAATTACACGTGCACACACACGCACACCACATGACCAGATGAAGAGGAACCATTGTTCAGCATCACAGGACCTCTTAACACAGACACACACAATTCTCCTTCTGCACTGCCATTCGTGAAACCACCAGAGTCGCCCTTGTTTTAATATTCTGTGGGTTACATGCTTCCACATGCTTCCACTGACTGTAAACACACAATCCCTCTGTGTTCCTGTCTATAACTATGGCTTCTGTGTGCATGTATGCTTCTAGCATAACAGAAATCAGCGTTGTGTGACACAAATGCACACAGAGATCTGAAGCACACAGACTAACCCCCTTTGCCTGCTCCAGTTTGCAGTGTGGTAAGGTCTCATAGAGCTGTCAGACTGTGGCAGGCCGCGACAGTGGCAGGCCATTAAAACCGGCGAGGTCAAACAGCTGACCTCGGAGTCTCAGGTCTAAAGGGGACCTGGGTCTCAGGGGTCAAGAGGTCATGGGGGTGGAGACATTTCACCAGCTTTTAAACTCTCTTCTCCTTTCTGTGCAGAGCAGTCACAAGACAAACATATTTGACTATGAATTTATGAGCTAATGGACTCTTTTTTTTGCACATAATGCAACACTTTTGTTCTTGGGCAGCTTTTTTTATCTGGTTGGACATTTATGGTTTCAACCTTTTTCACTTTCTGCATGTAAACTGCACACTAGCTTCAGGATGACAAAGCTTTTAGTGTTAAGTTGATGAGGATGATTTGCTTTGTTGCCAGCTGTTGCTACTAGTATGTATATGAATACATTGGACTGACACACCCCCCCACCCCAGGTTGGAAAATCACTACACTAAACTACAGATTCATACAAAAGGTCAATCAGTAGGCACTTAAATGAAAGAGACATGAAGCATAAGTAAATTAATGAATGTATTTCAAATAGTGTGCAGAATAGGAAAATGTTTAATGATCAATATAATAATCAAATGTTTGGATATAAAAGCATTTTTTGGGTGCAATAATGGAGGTTTTTTCATCGATGTATTGATACTTTAAGTAAATGATCAGAACACTTCTTCCATCACTCACCTGGGCGAGTGCAATTTATTCTTGCACTTGCCCAGCTGCAATCTGACAAAGAGTGAGATTTCTTATATCATAAATCTGCAGTTTTCCATGTTGCACCACATTCCAGCATGCAGATAAGTTACAGTAAATATGCACTGACTATAAAACATTCTAGCGGCTCGAGGCCACGTACCAAAGTACAGCAACATCTTTGTGCAGAAGTCATTAACGCATTTCATAACAAGCTCTAGAAATCAGTTGGTCATTGTAAGCACGCCACTGCTTCTTACTGAAACTCCAGCAGCTGTCGTCTTTTTGTTACAGAGCGAACGCAAACACACACAGCTGCGTAACTCGTGTGTAAAACCACAGATACTCGAGGGAAATGCACCTGTGACAGAGTGAGATTATCACCCAACCTTGTCTGAGTGTCTCAGCCTGACCTGAGAACCACATCCCCTCACCAGGCACATACACCCAAAACCAATGCATGACACTGTGTCTGCTCCCCCCCACCTCCATGTGTTAAGTGCAGTTATAAAGTGAAGACTGAAACTGAGCCGAAGACAAAGACAGAAAACATCGTTAAACAACAAGCAGCTAAACTTAACGTAATCGGCTATTTTAACCAACGTGCAGTAGATAATAATACCGCTTATTACAGCTGACAATCTTTGGGGACGTCAGTGCTGTTCCTGTTTTCGTTGAGGTGCACAGCCGTGTGTCACAATATCGCCTCATTCCCTATGAAAACAAACAAGTGCCACACTGTCACTTCCCCTCTTGCACCATGAACCCCTGCTGGCATCCTGTGTCAGAGTGATAAGCAATCCCCAGATACCTCCCAGCCCCTCTCAGAACAAAAGAACCACAGGAAGAGGTCAGGCACTTGCCCCACAAGCCTGCCAAGAAATTATAGCGTTCCATATGTTTCAGGTTGAGGCTAACTCAAAACAAATCCCCCGACTGCACGGTCCTATCGTATACAATTAGAAGAAGTACAACTCACTTATGGATGGACTGGTGTTATTTGGTTTAGGTAATGATGATATACCTGCACACTGTCAAATATTGTCAGCCTGATCATCATTCACCGGGACTCTCTCTGACCTGCTAATTACATTGTTTGTTGTGACTGTGCACACAAGCAGCATGCCAGTGCTGTGCAATGCCGAGTGCATTTGAAGTCAAAAGGCAGCTGTCTCACCTCTGAGAAAGCAATTGTGCATGAGTGCTATTAGTCTGATATATTCTGCTTTATGCTTGTGGGGCTACAAAGGGCCTATTTAGGCTCCTCTGTGGAAAGTCAGAGGGGACGGGACTAATGCTTGCCAGGGTCAACCAGAGTCAGGCTGTTATTCGCTTAACTCTTATGAGGCCAGGCTGAGGTCCAGCGGTAAAAGAAAAACCTGGCTCTCCGAATAAAACATTGTCAACAGCGGTGGTGACATTGTGGTCATGTCATGAAAGGTCTCCCTTTTCTTCACAACAATCATCTGCTTTGGTGACATTTATTTATTCTGACCCAGTCACATAAGAGCGAATAAACCAAAGACGTTTAAACAGGGAATGTTGGTTTTATCACCTGGCCCTCCCATGCAGCCTTGTGAACACTACAGAGATGTGGGCTGAGAGATGTGATGGTGATACAAAGTGGAATTGGGGTGGTGCTGCATTTGAAAAGCAATCTTCCCCTTTAGCCAAACAACAGCCTGTTGAACATTAATCCAACTCGGTGCAAAGGCAAACACCCCCAGCTGGGTCTGCAGTCTGTATCTATTCCCTCCCCATTCAAGACTGTTACTGTATCATAAATCACCAGGGCAAACCAAGAGATGATTAATAAAACACAGAGCAAATGGAGGGCAACACAAAACAGCTGTTTGTGCCTGCCTGAGCCCATCAACGGCGGTTTATTAATCCTGAAGAGCCAGCTTCTTTTCTCGGTCTAAAATCTGAAATTAAAGCCCTCCAAAGTGTACCAGTGCCAATAGAAATAAGACAGATGTTGGATACTGAGTCAGATCTACTGAATGATGGCCCAAACATCGACCCTGAGGAATAAAGAACTGCACTTGTTAAAAGGAGTGCTAGATTCTGAACTTATTGGCTACCTCAAGGTCACCAGGGTCAGTGAATAATATTGAAAGCAGAACAGTTAGAGCTGTAAGATACAGTCCCGAAAATTAGGTTCAGCCAAACTCCTGAGGTATTCCTAAGGCCGGCTCTGTCAAAAATACGAGTACCATAGTGAAAGGTCAAAGTTCCTTCCTGACCTTAGAAGCATCAGTTGTTGAAGTTGTTCAGTTTTCCGATTTTTCTGAGACTTCAACCTTTCAACCTCCAGGTGGTTTCTGGGTGTTTTTCCACTACTGTCACATTTTTACTCACTGTGGCCTCATTTTCACTGCTATATAAAATTGTGCACCTCTACAGAAAAAGTCCAACGAGAACTCAAAAATATCTTCTACACAGTGTAGCACAGTTCTAATGACATAAGTCATTAAAAAAGAAAACAACAAAAGTTGAACTTCCTATTTATTTTACAAAAAAAGTAAAACCTAGAATTACCATGTACAACATTTTTTAAGTGCACACGGGTGTTATCAGTACTGAAAAGAAAACGTAGCTCTACATGCTATAGATATTTTATCGATTATATTTTATTTTTTTCTATACTTCTCTTTTATCTGCTCTGTGTAAACATATAATGCAATCTAGCCCAGTTCAGTTAAAAAGTTGCAGAATTTTTGTTACATTATTATCTGTTGCAGGTGAGTCACCCATAGATTAACAGTTGGGCTGAGGAGTGCAGAATTTTTGGGGTTTTTTTGTTGTTTTTTTTTTTTTTCAAATTTTTCAATGACACTTGATGAGAATAAAGTGATTTAAAAAATATATTTAGGGTTAAATTCTGATGATCTCCCCAAAGCAACAACACATCACAGATTTCCCAGTTGAGGGCAATGCAGAAGTTGAAAATGTGGTGGGTTTTTGTGTTTTCACAGTTTCTGGCTCTGATAAATGGTGTAACTCTGACAGCTATTTAAAGATAGCATAGCAGTTACACAGTTTCCTATTTACACAGCATGTAAGTATACAAATGTGGAGCAACACTATGACTGACCAAATTTGTGTTTCAGATCACTTTTCGGGTCCAATGATTACATTTCTTTTAGCTCTGATTTGTTCTCCACCAACTCCCCATTTTGAAAAAAGAGAGGAAAAAAACCCCAAAACAAAATAGAACATTTATTAGCTAAAAGTTTCATTATGGTAGTTAACTTTGCCCACCCTCTGATTGGTTCAGAGTAGGTAGCGATTACAGGCAGGGTGCACATTACAGGGGAGATCTACCATGAAAACACGTATGTGAAATTTTGGGTTGTCTCTAAAATACTGACAATATGCAGTTTTTTTTCCCATGAATTCAATTTTTCTGTTTCTGCATCATCATATATCATGGTTTATGCATGAGGATGATTCATTATTTATTCATAGTAATAAAAACATCGACATGCTTGCTATTCGTGCCATCACCATCAGGGTGTGGTGGTGCAATATCATAAACATCACTCACTGGAACTCAAAGGCCCAAAAGGAAAAAAAAAACAACATATTTTTTTTGATGCCAACTGTTGTAAAATTAAACACAAAAACAACATTTGAAACCCTCCAAGGTGTTATAATCTGGCAACAGCATTTTCTTGTCAGCTATTTTTTATTCTTGCTATTCCTATTCTTATTGCGTTAAATAAAAGTGAAATCAAGTACTTTATTGTCATTCTTACCATTAAAGAGTGAAAATAACTGAGGTCCTCTAAAAGTCAGAGTATCGTTTGCTCACTGATTGTTGGCCTTCATTAGAAACAATGCTAATGAGAGCACACAGACTGAACCATACAGCTGTGGTTTGGCCAAAACTACGAGCTGAAATATCCCAGAATGTTTTGTAGAGCCAAACAATCCCTTTCCCTCACTCTTATCATCTACAAATATTGAATGTAGCAGCTTTAAAGTGCTCAGAAATTGAGATATGATTGAAAGTTCCAGAAAAAGCAACATAGTTTATCATAGATTAAATAATTACATGTATGACCATCTCTGAGGGTCTGATGATTACAAGGACAAAGGTTGTAGCTCTCTGTCTTTCTGTTTACTGTTACATATCTCTCTGTGCTGTTTACTTTACAAAGCTATACAATATTACATCTGACTTGTTAAAATGTTGGTAACTTTGCTGGAGTCTGGATGAATCACAGACAAAAGAGAAGAGACGAGATGAAAGGCTAAATTGCATTGGAGATCCCTCTTTAGAACATCAAAAAGAGTGTTTCTCCCAGCAGTCAGCAGGGCTCCAGGGGGACGGAGTTGTAATTTCCTGGCAGAGAGGGGCTGGACATGTGGGCACTACTCGGCTGACATCAAAGACAGCAAACCTCCACAACACTGGCTGTACACACTCTTTCTGTCTCCGTCTGGTGACATCCCTCTCCACTTATCCGTCTCTTTTTGTCCACATTCTCGCGTCCTCCTTGTCGCCTTCTTTCTCCTGCTTACATACCCAGTTAAAATTACAGGATCTGGTGCTTAATTGAAGGCACCTACAGTAACATTTTGGAAGCAAAGAAAAGTCACGAAAGTGAAAAACACTGAAAGGAGGATAAACTGGAAAGAGTTTCAAAGTACTGGAGGTGTTGGTTTTGGTTTCTTTACTCGGTCAAGGCCTCTTTCATTTCTTCTTTCTGTACTTTCTTTTCATTTGTGTCGTGTCTTTTGCTTATTTTTTCTTTTCGCCGTAACTCAAATAGAGCCTTTTTCAGCCATTTAACTGATATCTCCTTGTTTGGAGTGAAGGGTTTAAGACAGAGTTGACCTCAGAGTCAGTCACCCCATCAATCAAGATAGCTGAATGTGTTGCTATAACAACAAGCAGTAAATGCTGTCTGTACTGGACGTGTCAACATATACAGTATTTAGTTAGCTGTCATGGATTACAGCTCTTAAATAGATGGCTAATGACTTTTATCATTAAATAAATTAGCTTTGACTGTATTTTATTGACTAATGCCTTTGTTTATTGCTCGATGCAGTGATGTCATGTGACCTATATTGACAGATGGGTTTTTAGTTTGCGAGCCTGTTATCTTCTGTGACAGTTATCTAACATTACATTAGCTACTGCAAGTGTAAAGCTGCATATATCAGAAGAACTTGAAAGCTTTATATGATGATATGTGGCTTTATAAAGTATCCTGTTTAGCAGCTTGTTTTATATGCAACAGATGCTGTTTTAAAGCTACATGTACCATCCTCCAGCCTTTAACAAAGGGCTCCTCTTCTAAACGGGCTGTACATTGTATGACTTAAGCTTTATTTCCCAAAGTCCAACTCTGTAACTATGAGGGAGAACTATGGCTGTGGTGCAAGGTGGAAGTTTATTACGATGAAGCTGTAGGAAGCATCTTCAAGTAGTTGCCAAAATTGGCTATACTGAGATTTCACTTTTTCCATGTCAACACATGTAAACAATAAGAGGGAAAATGTGTTCCAGCATTAAAAGATAACGTATAAAGGTTAAGTCATGCAGAGAAGAAACAGATGGGTTTAGGCCATTCCCTCTGCCATGACCTCTGGCCTCAACACAGAACTTTCATCCACTCGACTTGTGTCCTGTGTGTCCTGACTGGTTTGTTTTCGCTCACTGGTTAGGTTAAGGCACCAAAACTACTTGGTTTGTCATGACTAATGGCTTTTCTGGACTCAAATGCAGAAGACAGTGTTGATTGTGTAGTTTTGAAAGGCTTATTGTTGGGAAACCAGTGATTGGAGTTCTGAAACAAAGCTGCTGTTGCAGGTGAATAACTGAATGGCACCTGAAGGCCGGCGACTGTGTGTGGTGTGTGGCTTGGTGGGTGGTTGACTGACCGTTTTGCAGTCGAAGGAGGTGAGCGTGGCCCCGGGCACGGTGACTAGCAGGCTGGAGTTTGATAGGCAGAGTGAGCTGGCAAAGAGACAACCGGAGAGGAGTGGAACTGTGGGAGCAGGAAGAGAAAACTGACAAGGTGCGGAGTGACGAGCTGAGGTTGAAGTCCTGCAGCAAGTGCATGACTCAGGTGATTGGCCACAAGGAGAAACAGGTGGTCACGCCCAGGCTCAGACAGAGAGGACGAATAGGGATGAACAAAAGACAAAAGAGATTGTAACGAACAGGGGAAATAAGGAACAGAAAAAAATGGCATGATGACACGTTAGATTTAGGCAGCAAAACTACTTGGCAAAGTTTTATGCTTTAGGTTAAAATACACCATTTCACAACATTTTTAAAGCTTCTCCTCCTTTTTCTAGGCTACAGTGGTGATGAGTCACCCAATGTATGATGAGTTGACTTAAAAGGAGCAACAGTAAGAAAAACAATGAAATAAATAGCAAAGATATGTTGACAAGAAACCTCTTTGGGATGTACCACTAACCAGTGTGATCCTGGAGAAAATATGTTTCCCTCCAAATGTAACTGAGAATGCAGTTTAGTTGTATAATTGTGAGTCATTGTTGAATAACTGAACATCAAACCTACAATGATGGTAGCAAGGAAAAAGCCGAGGAGAGAAATTATACAGTTTACGTTTCTGTGTAGTGATATCCACTTCTACAGCAACGTTACACATTTTTATTACATGCCACTCATCAACGCGCAGTGAGAAACTGTCAAAAAGCCTTCTGGAGGTATCGTGGTGCAGAACATGGTGCATGAAACAGATGGAAGTGATATATATATATGTGCTGAGGTGTGATGTTCTGTGATCTACAAGCTCCATAATTCACATAATATTGGCTGAATCTCACATTGCTGCTGCAGCCATGTGAGCTACAACATTATCTGAACTGAAACGCAAGAAATATATTCTAGACTTACTGATGATCTCAACAGACCTGATGTTATGATCGAATAGGTGGGACAGCTTAATGATTAATGATTTTTGCCAGCAAATAAACATGTCAAAAGTTGAACCTTCGTGCTGAGTGCTATCCCAGATATGAACTGAACATTTCTGAACAGCAGAACATTTAGAAAAAAATGTGCATTTGCTGTTTTCTTTATGCTTTACTGCTGTGCTATTAATGCAACACTCTTTTTCATTCCTTGAAACTGCAGATTCCAACACAAAAGCTGCTTAAATTGGGATGTTGAAAACCGTTTTAAATGTAATACACATAGTACAAACACATACACAACTGGCCCAGTTCTTCGTTGTGCTTCAACTTCTTGTGCACTTTGCTGTACTGTGAACAGCAGTGTTAGTGTGCAACTTGTGGGAATGCTCAAGGCTTCTCCTTCTTCCTCAAGGAATATACAACTCTGCAGCAGCAAACATTTTCTGCTTGCAGCCATATTACAGGATAATTACAGCATTCAGTTTTGTCTGGGGGCGAGGACGTCCAAGGCCGCTGAAACTGCTAATCTGGAACAGTCTGTTCAAAGATAAGTGGACAAAAAAAGAGGCCCTGACTATCTTTCTGTGTTTTTCTGCGTGTGTGTTGCTGCCTGTACTTGTGTTTATGTGTAAAGCAACAAGTTAGCCGCTGCATTTGCACACACACATGGCCTCAGGCACTATGAAGTGAGCAAGGCTATAATTTAGGAGAGCGGGCTGGGAGGGAGGCGGCCTCTTGGCCTGACTTGCCTCAGGTAACAGCTAAGCCCATAGATCTGAGTCAAGCAGCTCTGACTGGAGAGGACGGCCAATTTGCTCTGAGCGGGGGCTCTCTGGGAAGACTCGAGCTGTGGGAGCAGCTGGGCTTGTCGACAGATTAATGCATCAACCTGAGTGACGGGTCAGGACCCACCTCTTGTCAGCTCGCTCCACTGCTCACTGCACTTTGTGTTTGGGGAAAATCTTTCTCTTTTCTTTTTTAACTTTCCTTATCATTCCCCTGGGACATCTCTGCTATTGCTGCCCCCGGTCCAGACGCCAAGCTGAGCCAGGTGGCAGCATCGCTGTGGCCGAGCTGTTGGACTGAGAGTAGAATTTTCCATTGGCACACTTAGCACGTCTCCACACTGCTGATCGCCTATCAGAGTCATGCGTGTCAGCGGCCCTGCTAATGCTGCCCAGATGAGGCGAAGAGAGAAGGATGAGGAGTGGAGGAAGGAGGGGAGAGGTGAGAAGAGGGCCACATGTCTAAAAGAGACAGGAGTACAGGAACATGAGCAGTACGAGGGGAAACTGCACCACTCACTGCAGGTGTGAGAAAAGATGAGAAAATAGTCTCCCAACGCCCCCAACTCCTCTTTCTCCTCATCCCTTCTCCCCCCAGGCTGTGGTGAGGCAGGTGACCTGCAGAATCATAGCCTCAGAGTAGTGCTTGTTTAAAGAAACCAGGTTCCAGTCATAGTGGTCAGACCAGGTCACTCTTGCCATCGGATGTCTTTGATGTGTCCATCTTCAAGGAGATTGGAAAACCAGAGTGTGTTGGCCAGGGGTACAGAGTGTGTGCGCGAGTGTATGTGGGTGGGTGGGTGTTTGGAGGGAGGCAGAACGTGGGTCAAATCCTCCCTTTGAAGATGTGTTTGCATTCAGGCCAAGGACAACATAAAAGCAAAAGAGACAAATTAGATTGAACGAACATGAGCTGCAGTTTAGATAGGTGTGTTTGTGGTCATCTTAGTCATTTCTGCTTTCAAGCATTGCCATTGTGATTTTTGCTTCGTCAACTGTCCACAAGGGAAACAAAAGGGCAATTCCTTATGTCGACTGTAAAAACACTGGTTACTCTTATTATTCTCATAGACACAAGATGTTTGTTGTCATCACAGGCAACTGTTTTTATGATGTTTCCATTTGATCATTAAGATTTTAAACTATGGCCTGGTGTGTAGAGTCTAATAATGCAGCACCAAAACTCCATTAGTATGTAGTCAATATCAAATGGTTAAGCCTTGTGTTTAATGTAGTCGCTAACAGGCTGTGAGTAATGGCATTTGGACGCTAAAACAGAGAGCCAAATCAATGCCAGTCAAGTCAAAAAACAAACAAGAGTTAACAGCAACTTTATGAAATAATATCTCCATGCATTAATGCAGTATGCCCTCCCCACTATCTTTCACACACACACACACACACACACACACACACACACACACACACACACACACACACACATTGTAGCCTAATGTTTCCAGCGTCTGCCGTGTGGATGGTGTTCTTTGTTCTGCGCTCTCTGACAGTGAGCGGAGGTCTCAGAAGGCTCATGTTGAAGTTGAAAGCTCAACAAGCTCTCTGAAGTGGCTGGCTTTTATGTTGCACATTGCGCTGGAGCTGGAGGAGAGGGCAACACCAAAGTCCAAAAGACAAACTTATTTCAAAAGCAGCATATGCCAGTCACACATCCCTCTGCACGAGCTGCGTCTGCCTGCAACTTCATTACCTTTGAAAATCAAGGGTTTCTTTCTGTGTTTTTTCTTCTATATTCACATTTAAATGATTGCTGGCAGGAGCAGGTTGTAGCCGATGCAGCATGTCAGAGTTAGAGCTTATTGAAGTGTGGATCCATGCCTGAGGACGCTTCCCTGTCTGCTGAGGTCAGAGTACATGTCAGGACATGAGTGTAGCTATAGGCCTCCTCACTGTACTGCAAGATTAATTACTCCCGTGTGTGCGTATGTGAGTCTGTGTGTACCCAATCTGTGTCTGCTGAGTCACATTGTGGTTACCACCTCTGCCATTTAATAGCCCCCTTGTAATGACTCTCAATATTAGATGCTTATTATGTTAATTGTGCTCAAATGGCGACAGGCTGTTTTAAGCCCAGCTTGTTGGGACAATAAAACACCACTGAAACTGGAAGAGAAGCAGAAAAAAAATGTGTGAAAGTAGTTGTGATCCCACAGTGCTTAAATACAGCAGTAATGTCATGCATAAAATCATATACAACTGTAAAGTCATGCTCGGAGATCATTCCAGATGCAAAGACTGCACAACTGTTCATCAGAACAGTAAATGTCTGTGTTCATAATGCTTAGGCTAAATGGTGTCTCAGTCCATGTTTGCATTTTTGGTGCACAAAAAAATGCTTCTCTGTACTAAAATGCACAATGGCTCTTGTTATTGTTATGGACATGTTATTAATTCTGGATCCAGTTTCGCTGTTTTTTGCCAAGAGCAGCAACCCTTCCCCACCAACCTGCCCTCATCTCAGTTCACTGTTTCAACCTTCACCCCTCTCTTCCCCTGAAGCTCTTTGGTAGAGCAGCAGAGGGCACAACATAGCAGATATTAAAGGAAAAAAACATTATTGAAGTTTAAGAAAGATGTTGACAGACGGAAAGAGAAATAGCTTTATACAGATCTTTTAATATTCCCTTAATATTATCTGGTGGAATCTATTTTGGCCTCTGTGTGGTTATAAAAATATGGGAAGGAAAGACAGGAAACATAGCGTTTATAAGCAGCTCATTAGGATCTTAAGCAATCAGCGTCCCTCCTCTGAGATTTGTCTGGATGACAGTCATCTCCTGTGACTGTTCAGATGGCTTTAGGCCCTGGAGAGATGCCAGGAGGAAGAAAGGCAGACTAGACAGAAAAGAGTTATGTATTGTATATGAGACAGCGGTGGCCTGAAGGCTAGAAAAACAAGACTGGGACCACAAGGTCAAGTGTCACTCCCCTCACTTCATAACTACAGCCATGGAGGGATCATCAGCCCAAACCCTCCAGTGCAGGACATCCATGTTTAAGACAACAGATGCTGATTGGATCGACTCCCAAACCTAAGTTTACATATCTGGGTATCCGTCACTTTAAACCTGCAAGAGCTGATGTTTTTAACACAGGGTGGCAGCAGAAACAGATCATAAATACAACATCGGCATATATCTTTACCTAGCAAAAAGTCGACTATTTACACATCAGTCACACGTGGAGCAACATTAGAGTTAATTTTGAGTCTTTTTTAAGTTTAATATTTTATCTGTTTTTTGTTTTTTTTAGCTCTTTTGTCTTCCCCAACTCCTGTGGAAAATGCAGTAAAAGCCTTCTCAGACGTGGGATGTATAACACTGCTGGCTTCATCAGTCTGTTAAAGCTTTCTGTCAGTCAGACAAGGGCCACTTGTTAAAGCTCTTTGTGGCTTCATTCAGACATACCCATGATAGTGATGGGAGGTACTCGTGTGCTATTTGACATAAGAGCAACATTGGGCAGTACATCAAGGCTCAAGAAACAACTTACAAACAAAAAAACCTAAAACCTAAACTAATAGCTATGAAATAACTGTTTCCACCTTGACATTAGACTGGCATAGCCAGACCCCATAGTGCTGTCAGCTGTAAATCAATATTAACAAACAAGTTTACATCTCAATGACTCCTCTATAATGTTGTTGACAGGCTTTAGAAAATCTTATAGAGTCTTTTCTCCCAGATCAGGGGAAGCAAGAGTAACATGAGGAGACTTAGATGCATAGACTGTATGGTTAGAAGAAGGAGTTTCATTTGAGAGAGCAGGGTGTGAATCCTGTGTGAAGCCACAAATTAATCTTGACCTTTAGCTTGACAATCTTTGCGTTTCTGCAGTTCTCGTTGTGTTTGGTAGGAGAAGCTTAGAACACGGAGGGGAGAGAGGAAACCTTCCGAAGCAGGGATGTATATTTTAAACTTCTGGTGGCTTTTTTTTGTTTTTTGTTTTTTTTTTAATCTTTTCCAGATTTCTACCTATTGCAGCTTTAATGTGACAGCATGCAATTCAGGCATGTATCATGTTTAAACTGATAAAGAAAGGCTGCTCATGCAGACATGAAGCCAACATGTTCAGATGGTGTCAGATTAATGGAAAGGACTGAATTTTCTAAGGTGGCTTAACTTTGTCTATCTGCTGTTTGGCACTGGGCGATCAACAGTCAGTTTTTACAGCTTTTTCTTGCAGACATTAGCAAGATTTTATCATTGAAAATGTCACTATGAAAGCAATGAGAGTGACTCAAAGCTAACTTTGCAGGCCGGAAAACCAAAACAGCGTGTTGAAACAAGCGTAAAGCTGAGCGAAACTGCAACATTAGGTAGTAATTCTCAGTAAATTTGTCATTGTGAACATCCCCTTTAACATCATTAGTAATCACGTGCCCCACATTTGTAAGTAGAGTTTGTTTCAAAATGATACATGTATTGGTGGAATCAACACGCTCTGATGAACTCAAAAAGCAGCGGAAGAGGAGCAGCTAGTGTTCTCAGCACCTGCAAATGCACCGTCTAAAAACTAGAGGATTAATCATGGTGTGTTTGTAAAGATGACTAAAATCGACAGTCAACAGTCATATCTGGCATCGTGATTCAGAACTCAACATATACGTTGTGCATGCACTCTTTTTTAACATGTGACCACAATTTGCAGAAAAAGCAGAAACAGCCACTGATAACTTGATAAAATTACAGAATGCAAGTACATTTACTAACAGACATAATTGGTGTCAAAACGGGGGTTTAATATCATGAAAATCTCAAGCATTTTCCCTCTCAATTGCAACCAGCTGCTGCCTTACTTGTCTCCCCATTTATCATCCACGTGCACTAATCCAGTGTTCTAATCAAAAGCTAATGTGGATCTCATGATGGGCCGGTCAGCAGTGTTGTGTGGTTTCACAGACAGTGGCGCCAGTGTTAGAAAATGACTTCCTATGTGATTCACTGAGACGTTTGTAACAGCACCATTATGCAAAAGCAGCGTAAATCCTCCTTTGTGACCGACAAACTCAAAAGGGCATAAAGTAAGTGGAGGATAATTTGACTAATGAGTTTCATTCTGGATTTGAAGGCTTGATATCACAGACACTCTGAGTTGTCTGGCTAGAACTGAGAGCCTGTTTTGCTGCCAGAGTGATCTAGGAGGACAAACTGATTCTTTGAATGCGCATCAGATTAAACCAAACAAATAACAGTAAGATTAAGATGGCAAAACTCTTGATGATTCCCTCTTTTGATCTGGGGTTTTTATCTAAAATATGGCCGGGATTTAGAATACAGTCAAAGAGTCTCTGTGGTGTTTTATTAGCAGCACAATGTAAAGGGGGCCCAGCCCAGATAAGAGGCTCTTTATGGATGGCGTTTCCCCAGGACTTCAGACCTCGGGGCCAGCCAGGAGATATTAGATGATCTGGGTCTGGAGCCTGAAGTCTTCAACCCAGCTGTTCACACAAAACCTCCACACACAGCACATTCAGCCAGGGAGGGCACACAGTGGCAATAAAGTTGGGTCAGGTGCAGGCGACATGCCAGCACTATGACTTCAGTGTGTGTGTGTGTGTGTGTGTGTGTGTGTGTGTGTGTGTGTGTGTGTGTGTGTGTGTGTGTGTGTGTGTGTGTGTGTGTGTGTGTGTGTGTGTGTGTGTGTGTGTGTGTGTATAGGGTGCTTTGTATGGGATGTTTACATTGACCAGACCAAGCTGACGCCCTCTTTGTGCAGCCTCTCCTGCTGTTCTGTTCCTGTGCAGATTGTCTCTCATACCTCTTATTGCAAAATCTGATGCACTCATATCTGTTATGAATCACCATGACAGCGTGTGAGCCTGTTTTATTTTTTCCAACTGCCGGCTGACCACAGACACTAAGCACAGCATGCAGAGAAACCACAAAGAACATGAAAACAGTCTCAAATTTGCACACTTATTGAAAATGTTGCAGTCACAACACAAGCATCGACCAGCTCCGGTGCAGCCTGCTGGTTCTGTTAAACAGTGAATTTGAATTCAGAGGGGGCATTAGTAAACTTTTAACGGCATTGAGATGAAACATTGTGAGAATTGTGGCCAAAGAAGCAAAAACAGAATATGTTTACTAACTCTTGCTTGAAAGTGTAAAATATCCAACAAATCTGATTAGTGCAATGAGTCTGGGTAAGTAAGACAGAAGTGCAGGAAAATAGTGGTGATGAGAGGGCAAGTTATGAGAAGGTTTCATAACGCTGTCTGTTCCTCCTCCACAGAGAGCTCATTGAGACAAGAGCAGGGCATGGCAGGATATCCTGACCAGGCGCTGCATCCAGCCCTACGCTGTCACTGGCTTCAGTTGTCGTGTCTTGCCTCAAGATTATTCTTGCTTATGCAACCAGCAGTGCCTGCTCACGCAACTAAGTGAAGTTAAAAGTGTTACGTGCAGAGATTCAGGAACATAGAGGGGGAAAAACAGAGTCATCAGCTGTGAGAAAATGAGAGAGAGAGATCCTGGTTGAACTCGGTGCACGGACCCTTTAAGAAACGAAGTGGATGAGCCCCCCTCGGGGGCCGAGGCTGGGGCTTTGTTTAAAAACTGCACGCTCCAATCTGCTGCAAGATGCTGACATCAGCAGAAGCCGGGCTGGGGGTCAGGTGGGGTCGAGGCTGCCATTCACCCGCCGCGAAATCAAAACAGCCTGGGCAGACCCTGCAGGCTCGGCAGGAGGAAGAAGACAGAGCGAGAAGGGAAGGAGGGAAGGAGAGAAAAAAAACAACCTGTTTTGCCTGAAACAGATGCACACTTTGCTTCGCTCGGTTTACAGAGTTTATACAGACGTGCTTTTTCCGCCAAGAAAAAGAAGAAACATAAGGGAAAATGATCACATTCAGGTTAAACAATATCTGATTTATTCTTTTTTTTTAAAACTCTTTTTCTTACATGAACTTCTTACCTCATCCAATGATTGAACCAGAACTTAAAGCTATTAAGTCTGATTGATTGAAATGTTTTTGTACAATTGAACTTTACTGAATCACTTTTCCAACTAATGCTGTTTGCTGCCTAAAATGCTTATTACATTCTTAACTACTTTATATAAAAAAAAACTCTATGACAGACTGGATCCCATTGACAGACAATAAATTTGAACTACTACACTTTCCTCCTGAGTCCTGACTCAGTCCGTCAGCAGGATGTGTCCCTGCTGTGGTGACAAATCCTTTCAGCAGTCATGGCCCTAACTGGAACACTGTGACCTGACACTCATGAAATAACCAGAAACAGACTGCAGGTGTTGCTCAGGAAAGGTCTGTATCGTTGCAAATCTCATCCACAACTGTCTTTACACCGTCCGGTTTTTCAGCTGTGCTACGAGGCTGCTCTGACTGATGACTATGAGCCATTCTGCAGCAGTGCTGAATGCACTCACTGTTTCTCAGTAGATCGTTTTAAATTATGTTATTTTTTCTACAATAGGGTTTATTGTAGTTTTAATAAAATAACTGTGCCTGTCTTGTCTTGCATATATAATGTTGTGACAAAGTGAAACACTGTGACTCAGTCTGAATCATGATAAATTGCACTGATTAGAAACCAGTGTCGTCCCTCCCTCTAAGATCTACAGAGCAAAGTGTGATGATAAAGGAGTGATCTTCGCCATCGAGACTGTGGCTTGTAAGTCAACTTCAGGTCAGCGGATCAGCAGTGTAGAGGGTTGAGACGCGATGAAAAGCAGGAATAACCACAGACTTTAACCCTTCATCAGAAGCCTTGCAGATCCACAGCAGAGATAAGAGTCTTTCTGTGTGTCTGCTGCTTGCAGGATGCAAGTTAACCAGGTCGCGCTCACCTCTGCGAGGAACATGCACATGCTGGCACGTACACACTTATTCAGGAACTGTGGTGAACTTTCCTGGCCACAGAAGCTTTTCTCGCAACACCACCCTGTTTGACCTCCATCTGTCCGACTGCTGAACTTCCAACAACCTTTCTTTTCTCAGCATGAGGAGTTTCAGAATTTCTTGACTCGGCTAAGCTTTTGGAGGTTGTATTTTACTGCGATGTGAGGACAATGAAGAGCCATTAAGTGACACAAAGAGGAGTGAAATTCACTGTGTCACTGTAATTCATAAGACAGAGACAGGGATTATGGCTTTAAGAGAAGCAGCCCTGAGCCTGAATGTTCGCTGCATGTTTATTTAAAGATTCATCCCTCTTTCTGGTCTACTGTAAATCTCCAAGTGGGACCTCAGTAGGGAGAAGTTTGACTTAATTGCACTCACAATGCTGGCAGTGGTGGTGAGTTTACAGCAATCAATCGTGTCTTTAGTTCATAATGTCAAGAGCAAAAACTGGACCCCATCCAGAGAACACTGGATTTAACAACATGCGAACACGCCGCTGAAAGACTGCTTTTCCCGCTTCCACCCCCATCAGCTGCTAACACACAGGCATTTAAGAACAAGCGGTGTTGACTTTACTGATTTCTGGGTAATCAAGTTCTTTTAAAAAAAAGCCCAAACAGGAGTCTTTTTGCAACCGCTTGGACAAATAAGGTGCCACTGTAGATATTTGTTGCGCTTAAGTGCTTTAAATGTAATTCTTCCTGAACAGTAGTCGAACACCAGTCGCTAAATGACACATAAGTGCTGGTGTGGATGTCTGCTATGTGGTCACAGGTGTGTATTAATGGGGTGTTTTACAGCTGCTTTGAATGTGACTCAGCCAATCAGATGAGAGGATGGGAATTAGCCTGTTTATAATAAATGTAAATCACCATTCGTTTGGGCGGAGGATGGTTGTCAGGCAGAATACAAAGATAAGGAAAAAAAAGAGGGGGGAAATCTGTGCAATGGGGATAAGATGGACAGCAAGGCAAATGAGCAGGCACAAACAAAGTCCGATACATGTAAACACACAAGATCGCACACACACATACACACACCCACGCTGTGATTCATGCAAACAGAGTCAGTCTCCAGCAGGGATCTGTCCTCACCAGAAGGCCTTAGGGGAAACCAGACAGAATATTTAAGACAGGCCTTTCTAATCCCTTTAGTTAGACGGAGATCACACACACACACACACACACACACACACACACACACACACACACGCACACACAAACTATATTTAGGAAAAGAGAATCAAAAGAAAACAGGACATCACTAAATTTGTTTGCTTGCGTGCGTCTGTGTTTGTTTTTCTGTGTGCGCATTGTTACCCTAGCTTCTTATTTCCACTTCAGAATTTCCAAAACAGTTTTACACTGGACAAAGTGGGAGCAGGTTTCAGTCCTGAAACATGCACAGTCACTGCGACCATGTGTCACGTCTAGATTTATGACTTTTTACAGCCTGCGTGACGTGTTGACCTTATCATCCTTTTTATGATTTAATGATGATGGTCGTCTGGTGTGTGAGGATGCAGACTGAATGTTCACCATTCCAAGAAGAAGCCGTGTCCTTGATAAGTTGTGTTTGTTTTTTCTGTGTGTGTGTGTGTGTGTGATGGAGGATGGTGGCAGTGGCAGTGAAAGATACCTCCTGTTGCTGCTTTTATTGTTTGACAGTTTCTGTGTGTGTTTCTGTGTGCGACAGAACAAAAGGTCATGAGGCTGACTGTGTGGTTGCACATGAGTCCCTGCAACATTTTCGGTCCCACAAGTGAGGCAGCGCCGAAAATGCTGATAGCCACCTACACAACACACAAGAGATAAACACTTGTGCTCCCCCTCGCCGCTCTCTCCCTCTCTCTCTCTTTCTCCCTTAGTTGATGAGAGAGTTGTTATCGTTGGCAGAGGGCCTGCTCCTAACTCCCAGTAGAAGCCAGATGATTGTTTTTGCTGCCTGGGGTCCAGACCCTACCTCTCCAGATCCTGTTACTGGGACTTTGGACCTTTCCACTGGGTTCGTGTCGAGAGCTGGACACAGACAGAGAGATTAAACTACATCCCAAACCATCATTTTTGCATAATTTTAGTGTAAACACATTTTCTTTTTATTTGTTCTGAGCTGCAGCAGTACTGGTGTTAATGAAAACAACAGCCACGGAAAATATCTAAATACTAGAGCTGTAGAGAAGCAAAGAAAGTCTTAGTCAGCTGAAATCTACTCTTCCAACTAATCAATTGGCTGCAGGGAGAAAACATCTCCAGATGAAGTGAATGGGTCATAGTGTACTCTACCTGCTAGCCTTGTAAGCCTAATGACTCATAGATACACATTAAAGGCAGCATTTTCAGCATATGAAATCATGTTAACTATCATTTTGTTATACTGAAATGATATCAACAATCAGAGTTGGAGAGGATTTGTGTGCAACTGCCCATTTCCATATTTTTCATCAAAAATAAAGAATTGCATCAACTTGTCATCTTAGCACAAAAACTATTGAGGACTAAAGCACAGAGAAGTTAGTCTTTAAAGATGATCTGGGCGTGCTGATCGTTGAGCTGTGATATGGAATTTACGGATTGTCAAGTTTACCCAAATTTACCCAAGTTTACCCACGTTTTGTGGTTACATCGCCATCTCCCATAAATTTATTGAGAAAGTCTTGTGCCATCATTCTGATGTACGGCATTTGTGGCTCTAAAACTAATTTTGCACAGGAACTAGTTGGCAAGCAGAGCGGATGACTACGTCGTCACACGGCGCTATACGAGGAAGACGGCTTTGTTTACATTTGCCAGTTGTACGCCACACCATGAACATATGTGAGTTTCGACTTACGCCGAAAATCATGTTTCGTCGCGCTGTAGGAACGGAATTCCGACCTAAGTTGAGACACCCCCCCCGTACATGTGTTTTGTATTTTATTATAGCTTTAAAGTGCTTGTACTTTCCATTTGCTACCGCTTTATATTTCTATTTTACGACATTGCAGATTTTTGTTGTAATTATACTCAGTAATTTTTGATTTAACTGCTTCTTGCTGGCACAGTGGCTTGGTGGTTAGCACTTTTGTCTTGTAGCTAGAAGATCCCCGGTTCACATCCCTGCCTTCCCAGGATTTTTCTACATGGAGTTTGCATGTTCTCTCTGTGCATGCATGGGTTTTATCTGGGTTCTCTGGCTTCCTCCCACAGTCCAAAAACATGCTCAGGTTAACTTGTAACTCTAAATTGTCTGTAGGTGTGAATGTGAGTGTGATTGTCCAGGGTGTCCCCTGCCTTCACCCTAACCCAGCTGGGATAGACTCCAGCCCCCCACGACCCTAATGAGGATTAAGCAGAGTACAGACAATGGATAGATGGTGGTTCTTGCTGCCAGTCCCAATGTTATTGTAAATTATAACATTCATTCATTGCTAATACATTGCTCTAAATGAAACTCTCCAAAAGTATACAAACAAAAACACCCCAGTGTAAGGTTAACTTACTAGCATGCTCTCAGAATGTTGGCTGTTTTACACGGTCTACATCAGTAGATCAGATTCAAAAGTCCTTATTATTGATAATGATCTTGCATCTGAATGTTATTTCATTAAATATTGACTGATGGAGGTGGAGCCTTTAAAAAAAAAAACGTTGTGTAGTGTAGCTTGACACGTCATTCCTGACCTTGGAAACAGCATTCAACAAAACAATCTTCCACTCAAGGTCTTCTAACTCACTTGCTCTGGGGCTTTAGCCAACTGATTTCAGACTTCAGCAGCAGAATAATGTTGCTCAGATGACGTGGGACTGCAGATGTGTAAACTCTTCATAATTCTCAACACTTTCAAGATTCTAGTCAAGGTTGCAAGCGAAGAAGTGGACCTTGAGTGGAGCTGCATAAGAAGTCAATATTCCTAAAGTTAATATTGATCAAAAATATGCTCTGGGATACAATATGAGCAAGGAAACCATTCAGCATAGTTTGACCTTAACAATATGCGGTTCTTGGTTAGTATGGATAGATATAAAGACAACTTTTGTATGTTTGCTGCAAAACTGCACAGGGCACCATTTTAAAGCAGGAGATTAATTTGTAACGGAGTATTTTTGCATGATGACATTGCTATGTTCCTGTCCAAGTACTTACACCGCTGGAAAATAAAGCCACACAATTGTTCATGGTAAGAGCATGGTGCTAACTCAGTAAATTTTATCATCTATGTGATCTAATCTATCTGTTCATTTATGAAATGAAGCTTGAAGCAAATTGTAGTTCATTACAGGCCCATGCACACACACACACACACACACACACACACCTGTCACACACATGTGTGTGTGTATTTTTAGCGCCTGGCCTGAGCAGCTGTTTGCCATTACTCATATCAGCGTGCACTCCTTCGCTCCCACTCTGACCCACTGTTATTCTTTCTAAGCCGCTGGAGCTAGTCACTGTATGACTGTGCTGCTAACCCTTGCAGGTTGTTTTTCCTGCCACGGTGGTTGAAGCAACTCATTTGAAATGCTTGTCTGGCTTAATCATTTTCCACTATCACTGTGCCCAGAATTATTTATCAAATAAGTGCGCAGAAGGAAAAGTTACAGAGGACCTGCTGATGAATGATTCGTCCTCTACTTTGTTGTTTATAGATGTTGCCACAGTGAAACCAGTATGACAAGAGAAGATGTGTGTGTGTGTGTGAGACAGCACGAGTGTTGTGTGAGTAGGGAGGTTTTATGGTTTGGCAGAGAAAAGATTAACCAGCACAAGAAAACACACATAATCATGCATATAAGGCAGTGCAGGCATGTACACTTTGACAAGCATACGAAAGTCATCATCTTATTTCCTCGGTACCAGGGATCAGGACACAGAGGTGAGGGTGAAACCTTATGCTGTGTGTAGCTGTGAAAACATGTTTGGCGAATGATAGAGTCTCTTAATTGACGCATACGTCGCGTCAGAGATCAAGTCAAGGTCGTTCCATTCCGAAAGGCAGAAAAGAACTTTATTACCCTTAATTAAGATGGCATTAATGACTTCCCCCTGGGCCTGGACATAAACATCCAGTTAGTGTTTTACAGAGTGCAATTATCCCGGTGGCGTGATTACCTCAGACCGGAGCCTCTGCTGGCTTCCTCCAGCAGTAATAGCCGGCCAGGAAGACATCAGCTTGTTTAGTTTAACTCCACAGATCAGCCTCGGACGCACCAGAGGGTAACAATGAAGGAAGGAGAGAGAGAGAGGGGCAGACAGAACAAGAAATATAATGTGTTTTACAGTAATTGTACTAAACAGATGCTTTGATTAAATATAGAAGCCATGAAGAAAATGCTGTAGGCAAAAGGTCACTGCACACGGTTAAATCAGTAATGGCTACACAAACTCTGTCAATCTGACTGTGGGGTTATTATCAGAAGTGAATCTAATCTTCTGATCTCCGTGCAATCAGATGATCATCAGGCAGGGCTCCAGTATGGACAATCAATAGACATGCAATAGCCTTAAATCCAAACCAACAACACTGTATAATCCAGCTCTGGCTCAGGATTGTCATCTCAAAGGGAAAACAAAAGCAGAATTACTAGATGTTGCTGTTTTTTTTCTAAATGATTACAGTTGATTTTTAATGTTGTTAATGTTTTTGGACAAAGCTGCAGCACTGTTGAATGACAGGTACACTTTCTGAACTGTGTGTTTGCTTGAACTAGAAAAGATGTCATAACCCTCTAGTATATTATCCTGTCAATAAAGTCAACCTCAGTCTGTTGTTGGCTGCTAGTAGAGCTGCTCCAGACTTGTTTGGCTTGTGGGACCTGTCTTGGGGCAAATAAGGCAGCATGCCAGATGCAAATTCATACATTCCTACAATCAAAACAAATAATACCCACGTATGATTATGCAACAGGTCTAAATTGCAGATTAATTTGCAAGCATTAATTATTTGTGAATTTGCATTCTTGCATAAATTTTACTCTTGGATTCCTTTTGGGGAAAGTGGTTGGAAAAACATGTCCGCAAAGCTGAGCGGTAGTTATGTTCCAGGTGATGAACACAACACACAGTACAGGAGCTGTGTTATGGTCCTGCTTTGATAAGTAAAGCATCACAGCTTAAGCACTGAACTCTGGTTGACACATCCTCACAGGCCTCCGGGCATTGAGGGATTGAGGTCGACTTATGGACTAACCAGTATAAAGGTGTTTGTAGCACTGCAGCTGATAAAGAGGCAGACCGCGGGGTGTCGGGTAGATGTTCGATGGAGGTTGACTCAAAGTTAATGGGGGTAGGGGACGAATCTAAGCTGTGCAGATGAAGTGCCACTCTTAGCGGGGGGATTTCCAAGCAAGATTTACCCAGAGAGTTGTGAAAAGGTCAAGTCATTAACCCTTTATTGATAATTCATAGAAGTTCAGCCCTTAGGCGTCAACACTAAAGCACTTCTAGTAAACAGGCTTACTACTGTGGTTAAGGCCATCCATGTGTCACATGTAAACATATCAGAGTGTTTATGAACCGTATATCAAAAGTTTAGCGACAGTATGACAAATTCTACATTTAATGTCCATATGCATGTTTAGTCTTGTTTACAAACACTGACAGAGTCACGAGGTGCACACAACATAAAATACTACTAATGTGCATTCTCTGTGCTGATTATTGCATTAATTCAAACACAACCCTTCTTGTCCCATGCAGTGACAGGAGCATGACTTGGCTCTGCAGACTCCAGGGAACTGGTGCGAGCCATTGTAACATACTCAAACCTCATGGGTGTGATTGAAAGCATGAGGTTTCGGGGTGTGAGAACCACGTGAGAGAAGTTGTTGAGAGGACAAAAACAGAGAAGAGAGTCAGAGAAAAAGGGAGACAAGGTCTCTTGTTTCTTGCTCTCAGAGGCCCAGCTGCCGCAGCTTTCATTGTTCTGATGCTGCTGCATGACATTGAATTAATACAGCCATTGGCAAACACAGCTACATGAGGGCCTGCACCACAAACATTAACTTGGCTTGTGCTGCAAATAAGCGAGTGGAATGGTGACAGAACTGGGGAGGAAGAGTGGAGGAGGAGATGACATTTGAAAAGTCATTTCAACACATATTCTTTAATTGTTCACCCACACTCGTTAGTGTACTGTGATCTTAAGTCGGAACACATATTTGTGCCTAAAGCTCAAGACAATAACTCAACAAATTCCATCTTATATGCTTATTAACTGGATGAGGTCGCAATTTTAAAGAAAAGCCAGAATAGTTTTTTCACATCATGAATCACTGTTTAATGTCACACTGAAGTTACCTAATGCTTGCAGTGCTCCTCGTTTACTTAATTTCAATCCTGATTAATGAGCACATTTTTCTTCTTCATATTTTTCGGTGCAAACTAGGCTCGACAACTCCATGTGTAAACAAGCCCACTGACAAGAGAAGCCAGTGGCTGTGGGTTGAGTTGTGGGTGAGCAGAGGCTACTACCCAGCAGATGACCCCAGGGTCACTGAGAATGGAGGAGGGGTTGTAGACACAGGGTATTTCTGTCTTGTTCCCTACTTGTGATTTCTAATGTTCTAATCTAGGGGGTGCGTGAGAGCAGGGGATTGCCAACTGCCCTTCCTCCACTGCCTTGCAACCCCCCCTGGGGAGAACTTGAAGCTACGCGAGGCTGGAGTGGGTAAGACGTTGTCCAGACTCTCGCCCGATTAAACTCATAAAAAGCAGCCATCATGTGAGGCAATTGTTTGCAACGAAACATCACTGTAACAACACAGACATACAGGTTCCTACAAAAAAAATCTTTGTCTGTCTGTGCTAGGAAATTCGCTGCCAAGTTTAATTGCCGTGAGCCTGAAAGACAAAAAGGGAGATAGCGAGAAAGAGAAACAGAGAGACAGATTTAAAGAGACAGAGTGAGACTGATTGCCTGCTCTCTCGCTGTATAGTTGTGATAAGTTCAAGAGTTCAAGATCGTATCTGGATAGTTTGTCTTGTGTTGTTAACCACTCGACGCCACTCTGCCAACCAGCGCTGGTTTGGGGTGACTGACCATGATACGTACATCATAAAACCTCTGCAGTATGGGATGGTTCAGCCTGAGTTCATGGAGGTAGTCTGAGAGTTTGCAAAAAGGAGGGGAGAGGCAATATCAAGCCAGCTGCAGTTCACCAAACTCTACAGACGCCTGGTTGAACCGCTGCACACTGATCTGTTTTTTGGAAATTGAAAAAATAAGCAAAGGGAACAAGGTAATACTTCATATTAACCACATCATGAAACAAGAAGGCTCCACTTTTTTACTGCCTGCTAATGAATCAGCAGATTTATTGGTCCACGGTATATTTGTTATCTGCACCTCCCCACCTAAACATCCTTAAGCAAAGAAAGCAAAAGTTCCCATTGACCCAATAATGAATAAATAGCTCCCATGTGACCATGGCCAAGTCCCATTTCGCTCTATCCTGTTTGTTTTCCCCACCATTGTAATTACCCCCACCCCCAAACTACCCAGCGGTAAACAAACCCAACAAACCCCGGGACCCTAACTCAGACCCATAAAAACACAGCACAAGAAAATAGAGGCCAGGGGGGAGATTGAAGGGGTTGTGGGATAGTAGCTCATAGGGGCAAACATGGCAGGGAAAAGGAGGAGGAAAGCATTGGGCATTCAGTACGTGTGTGTGTGTGTGTGTGTGTGTGTGTGTGTGTGTGTGTGTGTGTGTGTGTGTGTGTGTGTGTGTGTATAAATGCGAGCAGGGAGCATTGCTGTTACCCCCTTCCTCCAGCTCTGACCCTGGCCCCCTGCCAGCAACAGTCACAGTCTAATTACTGAAATCTGTGTGCCAGCTAAAGGCATTGTAGGAGTCAGTATTGTCTGGGGGCCCATGAGAGCAGTCACCATTCATCCCTGGGTGCCCTCTATTTACTGAGGTGGAATGGCCTTTACAAGAAATCTGTTTTTGAGGGAACAACATGTTTGAATGAGTTGTCTGAGACCGGCGCGCTAAATGATACAGTGTGACAGTGTGTCAGCGTATTGAATCGGGCAACCAGCTTAAATGAGCCAGACTATGGCTCCACATTGTCATTCTCAAAGGACGCAATGTTGCCATAGCTACAAACTTAGCAGCCAAAAGTAAAAGATAGTGAAGCATTAATATAATGACAGCATGCCAAAGTAAGACTTTACTTATTCTGGACGTCTGAATTTCTGTTTGGATTTTACTGCAAACCCCATCTATGCAACTGAATGATAGAAATGCTCCCCATCTCCATTACTGCATCTGTTTTTCACCTTTACTAGTAACAGTGTAGGAGCTGATGTCATTTTTCCCTGCGTGAAATCCCTCTGCTGGTAACCAGATTAGAGCGGTGCTCCCATGTTGGAGCGCAGCAGGGAGGGACTGACTGCAGCTTAGATTCCCCAGCTCCGTCTTTATCACGTCCATGACTGGATTTATTTAACCCTAATGCTGTTAATCTGCTTGATTTTCAGTGTAAACCCATCAGGGGACTGGAGGTAAGATAACCACAGTGGAGATGATACAGGAAACTCTCTGTTTTTGTGTACAAGCCAACTTCTGTAAGTTTATTAGACAGACTGTAATCTTGTCAAACGCAAACAACTCTCATAGGTTGGGATGTGTCAAAAACAATGGTGTTAGGCCTCTTGTTATCACCGAAGCTGGAGATGAGGAGGTATTTACATCTGCGTTATCTGCTTTGACTTGCTCACTGTTTTCTCCAGAAGACAGCATAAAGAGGCATTCTCATTTGCAAAACAACCTGGGTTTCTATAAACATTTTGGAGCAGCGAGATAGGAGGAGACTTGTGGCTTCCAGACGTCTCTGCTCTGCAATTTTGACAAGCTGGCAGCTCCATGCATGCTAAACTCAAACAATCAGCCATGTTATAATGCTCAATAAGATGTAATAACATAGCGCGCTGGTGGCTTTCGGAGTGGTCAGGCTACAGTTGAGCGCTCCTGCCTGCTTTCGCCCGGTGTGGTGAATTTCGGCGACCGCACTTCGTCTGCTGCGACCACAAGGCTCACCACCGTCTCTCTCCGGCGTCGCAGCCGTTTGGTAGGCAGGGCCCATCCTCACCAAAGCTCACCACACTACAACACAGTACGCAGCCACAGTCACATGAAACCCTCACACCCCTCACAAGTCTGCAGAGCTGCTCGTTCTGTCTGCCTGGTGTCACTGCAAAGAGAGGCACAGCGTACAGGCCGCAATGAGCGCACCACGACGCTGCTTTCACATGCTCCGAGGAGTTTCACATCAGCTTGCAGTTGCTGAAATGTTCGTGCATGTGTAGCCAAACACGCTAGCTTCAAAGCATAAACTAGTTTCCCCGAACAGGAAGGTCGCTGCTGGAAAGTACAGTTATCTCTAATAGGAATCGACATAAACATCACAGGACCAACGTAACCACACATTGCATGCAGCAGCTCACAGCTCTGCATGGAGCACAAAGTGGAATATCAAGGAATTAAGGTCAACCCTCGTGGCCATAATATTGTTTGTCGGTGAAGTATTGGACAACAAACAGCATGAGAATAGAAGTGATGAGCTATTTTTATTGTCACTGCTGCACTTCAAATCAGTTTAACTGCTGGGTTGGACAAAGACAAATGTTGCACACGACTACAAATTATGCTGTAAGTTTGTTTTCCAGCCCACCCCCATCTCTGTCTGCATTGGAAATTCATTCAACTGTCTTGGAAGAGAATTATTTATGAGCAAATCTGTTCATTGGAATGGCTTGTCTTGTTTTTGCTTTACTGCACTCCCCTGATGCGGTTCTGCTGGGACCGCCTGTCAGAATCACCCGTTTCTAATGCAGCCAATGCAACAAAACAGCAGATAGAAAAAAGTTTTCATCTTTTGAAAACAGGAATATAATTACAGCTTCATTACAGGTATTAAAATAATCCCCTCACAAAATACCCCGTCCCATTTCCCCAAAGTTATTAGTGAGATTCTGTGTATCTGTTGTTTTGTTTATCTTAAACAGGGTTTTCATGTCCTCCTTTGGTAGGATGGAGGTGGCCACAGGTTAATGATGAGCAGCCAGAAACCAGGCGATTGGAGTGTGCTTCGTTCTCAGAGCTTCGGTCCCCAGTGGTTCTCAATTCCAGATGTCTCAAGCTCTCTCTTTGAGAAGTACGGGTTCAGGAGTTTATCCCCAGTCCTCTGGGCAATCGCATTAGCCAATCACAGCGCAGGGATATCGACAGATAGCTGGCAGTGACCAGAGCTCAGACAGCTCTGTGTGAAGAGACGAGGTGGACTGTTTAGTCAGTGTCTGGACTGTCCTCTCTGTGGGACAGTTAAGGACGGAGGGAAATAAAGAGGAAATAAAATAGAAATATGCTAAAATGGGAATATTATAGCAATACCAAAGAAAGGCTTGTTTATGTCCTGCAACTATTTGGGCTATTTGTATAAATAATGTGCAGCTATGTTGAATCGCTTTAAGGAGTCTCCCAGGGTCTCAGAACATTTGGTAACAATAAAATCTAAAAAAAAAAAAAAAGTAAGAGACTCTCAAAGTTAGGAGAGGAGAGGAGAGGAGAGGAGAGGAGAGGAGAGGAGAGGAGAGGAGAGGAGAGGAGAGGAGAGAGGAGCCGATCGCTCACTTTGTTTATTGCCATCCAAACTTGGCTCCACCAGCCCTGTAGCTCATACAATTGTTTGAGTTGAGCTGGCAGCCTGCCAGACCTGCATGGAGTAAATCAGCACTGTCAGTCAGCAACAACAGCCAGCAAGAGGGGGAGGAAGAGGGAGGAAGGGGAAGGAGAGCATGTGCATAAAGATGGAGGGAAGGAGGGAGGTGGGGTTGAAAGTTTTTTAAGTGTGTGTGTGTGTGTGTGTGTGTGTGTGTGTGTGTGTGTGTGTGTGTGTGTGTGTGTGTGTGTGTGTGTGAATGAGCAAGACTGAGAAAAGGAGGGAAACAGCTCTGCCAGAGAAGTGAGGGGGGGATGGGAGGCAAGAGAGAAAAAAGTAAGAGAGAGAAAGAAATGGAGAAAGAGAAGGAGGCAGGACCTGGTGCTCTGTTGTGAAACATGAGCTCGGAAAAACTGCTCCGAGTTTAACACTCAACCCAATGTTTTTGCAGTTGTTACTGTTTGGAGGAGGTCCATTGCGTGAGCCGACGCTCGCACTGAAACCTACACACACACACACACACACACACACACACACACACACACACAATTGTCCCAGAGCCCCACCCCTGGTGCGCTGGTTGTTTTTCTTCCTCGGCCTCATCCTTCTCTCCACACTCCTGTTATCAAGGTGAGGTGTGCTAACAAGACAGGCTGCCTGCCTGACGTCTCTGGCGTCCTGCCAACCTGCTAGGTAAAAAAAAAAAAACACACACCCACTGAACTGGACCGGTTCTGTAGCTTGGAGGCTTAAATCCAGGCCTTTGTGCATGCTGCCTTCTTGTGAAGAAGCTGCGTGTGGAAAGTGGGCTGGAGGCGAGCTCTCCTCTCATTACTGCACACCTTCGGCCTTGCCAGTGCAGACGGCTCCTCTTGCGCGTCCTCAGGAAACCACAGTGACTACTTATTTTTATCTTGCTACAGGAATCTTTTTTTCCTGCCAATTAGTTCCCAACAATGACCCTGCTTGTTTATGTACTGTCTATTGAGTGACATCCCCCATCATAATTAGGCCGGGCCTGTGCCTTTCTAAAGCTACATACCAAGTGCATGGATTTTCACACGTGGGGAGAGACAGCTGCCTGCTGCGTGCAGGCTTATGGGGTGTATCTTTTAATTGGGTCCAAATGGTGGTGGATAAGTATGCAGATTTTGAAAAAAGTGATAAAGTTGGGAAAAGGAGAGAACAATAGCCAGCAGGAGACGGAGAAGACAAGTTCAGCAGGTTCATGAGCTGTGCTCCGAGGATTTAAATCCCTCCCCTTGACCACAGGATACTGCTAGTGTTTGTGAGTCAGAGATTTCTGTTCTGTGTGTGTGTGTGTGTGTGTCACAGCTGTGAGGCCGGGAGTGACTGCAGCTCAACAAAGCACTGCGCTCTGCTGGGTTGCTCTTGGTAAACAAAGGGAACTCACAGTCTTGTATAGCGATTGCCCAACCTTCTCCTTCAACAGAGAAAGTAAAGAAAAGAGCCAGTCGAGCAAAGCAGATTAAAGGAGAAGTTAGAAACAGACGTACTAGCAAGGAGTTAAAAAATGAGAAAATTACCCAAATGCAATGGCAAAAAAAGCAACTGTTTATTTATTTTTTGGTATTATCAGCTACCAAGAGTTAAGAGACGGACTCTCAGTTGTCATGGGGTGGCTGAGCGGAGCGGGGCAGGCTGTGGAGGAGGTGGTGGTTGGAGGTTGGGGGGGTTTTGCCAGAGGAGGTCAGCTGTGTTCAGTCACAGCTGAGAGAGAGGGAGGGAGTCGGGGTTGGTTGGGGAAGGTTGCTGAGTTGCTGCACCCACAGCATGCCCAGCTGAACCCTGATCAGCCCCCCAGCCCTCCTGCACAGCGACATGCAACACTGTTGGCTTAGCTACTTATTCCCATGACAACTGCCTGCCTGAGCACCAGATGTGTGCAAAGCGGGGGAAAAGAAGAATGGAAAGTGTTCAAATAAGACTGAGACAGTGGCGTTCCTCTGCTTTGACTAACAGGAGTTTTCTAATCTTTGTAAATAATCTCTATTTTACTGAT
Organism: Amphiprion ocellaris; assembly: GCF_022539595.1. Taxonomy (NCBI): domain Eukaryota; kingdom Metazoa; phylum Chordata; class Actinopteri; family Pomacentridae; genus Amphiprion; species Amphiprion ocellaris. Next base: position 17,676,512 of record NC_072785.1, read on the forward strand.
TCCTAGCATTTCCTAACAGTCACTTCAGAAATGCAGAGTTTTTCATTTCACATGAAGCTAAAGCATTTAAGCGAACAACTGATTCGCAAAGTAACTTTCAACAAAAAAAGCACAACTGCTTATTACCATTTCATTTCATTCAAAGAGGAGTTGTGTGCCTGCAGTGTTTTGGTGCTGTCGGTGCAGAAAGAGGAGGGGTAGGTTGTGTGTTTGGGGTGTTGGGGAGGTGGTGGGAGTGGGTTTTGCTTTTGCTGGTGGCTTGGAGCCCACAGATACCGTCTTTATAGTCGTTATGATAGTGATAGACCTTTCAGCCCAAACATGTGTTTTGCTGCAGAGAACATAACCATCATCAACAAGATTTAAGAGTTTACAGCCCTGCTAGCAGCTCTGTGAGGCTGCGCTCAGGAACAGTTCATCCTCACGAGGACACGCTGAACCTAATTTCACTGAAATCCATCCAAGACTGGAGACATTAGAGGAGGTATTTCAATAATAAAAAAACAAAAGTCAGCCTGCTTGCAGCAGCAGAGACTAAAGTCAGTAGGATTGAGGACCAAGGGTGTGCAAAATTTCATGTACAGTAACAACATGATGCTATAAGACCATCATTTACAGTTGGAGATGTAAAGCGGCCTGTGACTCATGACCAAACTTCCTCAATAATGACCGAAGCTGCGAAGATGAAAAAACTCTTCATTCAGTTGTAACTTCTCTGTGCAAGCCTTTCTGTTTCTATGCAAGCAAATTAAAAGTCACAGACTCATTAATGCAATTTAAAACTCATGACCTCTTTTCCTCAAATCATACCTACATTTAATTATAGCTCAATGAAAAGGGTGAGCGCACACATGATCATTTGGTAATTGAGCGTGTGTGTGCTGGAGTGAAGCAGTCTCCAGGCCAGAGGTGGGAGGTGGGAGATGGGGGGGGGGGGTTTGTGAAATCTGTGGCTTGTGGAGCAGAGCAGGTGCTGTCAGTACTTATTTGCAGTTGTTCCCTCTCATGCAGCTACTTTATTCACTCAGTGACGCACCACTTTTGCTTAGATTAACGAAGGCACGGTGAAGCTGGGCTGAATTCACGGCACTCTGCTGCTCCGGCTCAAACAGAAACTGCTCTTTAGTCGGCTGAACTACACAGCCAGGCAAGTAGGAGTTAACAACGTAGGCTGCAGTGTTTTGATTGGCTTCGCAGACATAAACAAGAGCCGTACTTGTGCGTGACCCCTGGGCCTGACCCCAGAGATAGACGCTTCTCTAATGGGTGTCTCTTTCAGCAGGCGGCCAGGCCGGGGGAACAGAGGAGCCATTGTTTGAGCCAGGGAAAGCCAATGCTCTCCCCATTTAAGTGCTGATCCTAGAGGAGAGGACCATAGGAGCCATGAAGCCGAGGTAAACAGCCAGGGAGACGGGGGACATGTTTGACACAATGCTGCTTTTTGGTTCAAATTTGGTATAATGTCTCCAAAAAAATAAAAGCAAAGCAAACCCCTCTGCAAGAATTACACTCAGGCCTCCAGTCATATGATCGCTATATGTTTTGACAGTTGTAAAAACAGCGCTGTTAATTAGCTCCTATTTAGGCTTGAAGTTCCTGCACTTAAAACACCAGTGACACAGGATTAGGAGAGGACAGCTGAACAGTTGTGCACACTAAACCAAGCATGACTAGCTGAGGTGCTGTTGTTCTGTTTCAACCACATCCTCTGACACACTCATTGTGTGCATGTGTTTGTGTTGGGGGGCCGCAGACAAGGGAGCTCTTTAGCTGCGAGCGGCCAAACAGGTGAGTCAGGTGTCGGCGAAGCGTGAAACTGTACCCGGCATGTACGACAATAGAGATGCCACGCGTCAGCCCCGAGGGAGGAGACTGTACGTCGTCTGCTCTGTTGAAAGAAAGAGCAACAAAATCTTGGGCGTGATTTGCTTCGTAAGTGGATAAACTTTCATCTTGGGCTGATATCACAATTTATTTGTCATATAAATGGGTATGGCATTTCTAAACAGTGTGCAAAGAATGCACTATGTACTGTGCACATAGCAATTGAACACACTGAGCTTCAATGTTTACATGTGTCAGGAGTAATCCATCAGTCCCACGTCTCCGGGGCATCCATGCTGCAGTGTAACTAATCTGCAGGCTCAGCAAGATTGGCCTTAACCTTTTAGGATGTGACAGTAACTCTTCTCATTTGCTGTACACATGGACTCATTCAGTTGTCATGCAACACTTGCTTGTGTGTGTGTGTGTGTGTGTGCATGGAGTTCAGGCGACAGTTATTAGCATGTTTTGGAAGCTCCACTGCTCCCGCCAAATTAATGACCTAACAGCAGGAGGGATATGATGGGCACAGTCCCTGCCAAAACGCCTGGCTGGCTTCAGACACTTGGTTAATCCATCATGGCTTACTTTCACAATACAGAACTCCTTAAAATAAAAGCTCGAGCTCAAAAGAGAGGGAGCACAGCAAAGGAGGGAATTAGTTCTTCTTCTGTAGCTTTTTTGTCCGAGCGCAGGAGCACTGAATTCTAAATGAAGCACAGAGAAAAACAGTAACAACAGTTTTCAGGTATGAAAGACTTTACTTTCTATAAAGCGATGTATGTTTATTTTGTGAGAATTTTGTTGTGTAACTCCGTGACCCAATGCTTGTATAGCGCCCTCAGCTACATGCAGAGCTGTGAATTCTCAAAATGCTCTCATGCTTTGTCCCACATTTCTAGTACATTAAGCACAACTGTGATGCTGTGTGTACTATCAATCTTCCAAACACAAACATGACTCAACTTGACACCTTCAATAAAATTTTATTGAAAAAAGTACCAATAAACAACAAGAAATCCAGAAAAAAGATTTGTAGAGCAAAGCTCCATATGTACAGCGTATTGCACTACACAACAAATTGTCTTTACTTCCATATTATATCAAGAACCCAAAAATATATATAAACACAAAAAATGAGTGCACAGTAGAGTCTCGAAAACACACAGTCAATGTTTACAAAAATGCTACATTTTCGCTGGGTCTCATTTCTTGGTATACAGAGAGTGTGTGATAATCAAGACTTCATTGAAACTGAGCAGTTAAAGGCATATTCCAGGGTTTTTAGAAATACATGTACACTTTATCTGTCCTGTAAAGAAGGGTAAATATTTAATAGCGACAAGCTCATAAGCCAAATTAACCACAACCATGAACGATTTTGGTTCGCTTGTTTTTTGTATATATCACGGTGAGATGTGCAAGGAATGTTCCAAGTTCATTTTCGTTAAAAAATGCTCTTGATCTCATGGACTTCAAAAAAGGATCGTACTGTTATTAAAAATTATTTTACAAGCATAAAATGTCCTTATAAAAGCAGACCCTTTTTTTATTAAGAAAATACAATTTAAAAAGTTAAGAAAGACCATGAAGAAGAAATGTTATCATTAAAAAAAATTCAAAATCAAAACCTTCCTCAAAAAAAAACTTCAAATTTATATAAAGTGGACTACAAAATTCAAGACACTGACGGTTTCCATAAAATACACGTCCCACTCTTGGGATTCTCTGCACTCACGTGATGTGATGAGCAGAGTTTGGGAACCTCATTCTAACGAAATTATACAGGGCACCATGGTGGCTTGTTTCCCTTTCCAATAAATCAAACAGGCCATCAAACCTGAGCCTACTTGGTCAATGCACAGATATACGGCTGACACATGGCAAGATTAGCCCAAGAGAACAATCCAGAGTATATGCTATACTTTAACACACAACAGATAGGAGACCTATGGGATTTACAGAAACAAAGTACTTTCCAGTGCATATTGATTACAACACAACGATTAAGATTTTTTAAAAAACACAAAAACTAACGCCCTGCGACTTGAGAGGAATATAAAGGCAACTTTTTTTTCTGTCTGTTTGAGTCTTTCTAATGTCATGTGTATCATTACTGACGGGTGGGATGGGTGATGACTCATTAATTATAAGGGAGAGGATAAATTCTGTTAAAAGGTTAAACTGCATCGAGGCTGCTGCTTTTCTCAACCACATATTGTAAAACTACTCATGATGACTGGTGAATAGGGTGGTGGAAGTTAATGAAAAAGGTCTGAACTGGTTGGGCCCATCCCTGGCAAATCACAACCTTTTAGGGGAAATACTCCACCCAAAATCTATTTTTTGAGAATCAAACACCCACCCATGTAGACTTGAAAGGTGGTTTGTACTTTTCTTCTTTATGAAGAATAGCAGATATGGTCATGAATTTATGTTGACAATATATTCCAACAGTCACACGCTTTGTTCTGGTGGAAGCAGTGAATTCTGTGTAGTAGCTGCGGCTATCAGTCAGACTTGCCACCACTGAAATGAACTGTAACCACATGACTTTAATCTGCTGTTCTTCTAAAGCCTACAAAAGGTGAGTGATGCCAAAAAGGCAGAATTTGGGCTGAGTATCATTTGAAGAAATGTCAGGCTCAATGAGGGCCAACCTGCTCTGCACAGAATCATACAAGTCCAAGACCAAAAAAAGGAAAATAAGAAGTAATTGCACACACAGGTGTATACAGTAGAAATGGGCAAATATACCAAAATAAATTAAAAAAAGGAAAAAAGTAAAATAAATTAAAAAGAAAATGAACCGATGAACAATAACTGAAGGAGCAGCACAAAGAGGAAGTCAAGAGCCAATGGTGAGACGGGGTGCTACATGGACTGGCTCAGCGTTCAGGATCCGCAGGAAACTATGACCACAACCACATTCAGTGCACCTCACACGCCTATGACTACATACTCTGTAGTTCCCGTCACCACCACAGCCAGCAAGTCAGCCTCAGACTCCTCGGTCAAACTGTACCTTTATGTGTGTGCTGAGAAATTGGCCAAGAGGAATTTCTAAATGAAATGAAAATAAGAGACTTGACAAGACCTTGAGAGGTTTCATCATAAATAAATGGGTGACAACACTGCTCTTCTTCTAACCATGTAACAGATTCTCAAGGTTACCAGTAGCCCACAAAGTCTGTCCCTGAGACATCTTGAGAGATAATGAGAAAACCCCTAATTATGCAGTGATAAACTTGACACATTGTAAGGAGCAAGTAATTACAGACCCCTGATATGTACTGCTCCTTGGGTCCAAACGTTGGCCTGGGTTCAGCAATCAGAAAGACATAACAAACAGCATCTTCAACAGTGTCTTTAAACATATTCATACTTCAACAATAATTACAGTCTTTTTCACTTTTGTTTCAATTCAGAGACTGTTTGTCTGCTGAGTCAGTGGTGGTTATACGTGCTTAAAGGTCCCGAATCTCTGTCTGAGCACCAAAGACAATATAAGATCACCCAACAGAATATCAAATGATGTAAAACCCCATAAAGGTGGCCTGAGAGGAGGAGATTCCGTTTCACAGATTGGTTACGGCATATTGTTTGGTGTTCAGAACACCCAGTGGCTGTGAAAAGCAAACCAGGGAACCTTTTAGTCGAGGCACGGGACGATAATGCTCACCCTATAACTACTACTGCTGTAGCCTGAAACAGTGGTCAGAGAAATTTCAAGAACCGACATCCAATCCAGATTCCAGACTGTGTTCAGTCAGGTGTCAACACTGATTATTTGTCTTGGACATGTGAATGAAAACATCTGAAATGTGGTGGCAAGAAAACAAGTCATAACTGAAAACCTTCATACAAGACAGAGGTTAGCGCGGTAACAATCTGAACTCTTGAAGGGTGTAAGTCTAGTGCAAAAACAGTGGATCCACAGCTCCACTTCAAGGGCATGGAGGTCTGAAAACAATCACACAAAAAGAACACACCTAAAACAAAGGGAAACTGTGTATTAAAGGATGGAATTGGGAACAAGACCAAACTAAAAACTGAATATCTGGTGAAAACCCAGATAAAAATGCTAGACTAAGCTGTTTTAGAATTTTTTGATGTGGACAGGTGCTTTACTTTGCTCAGTATATCAGTGTGATTTACTCTTATGTTCTGATATAGTGCATGATGCTAGACCTTCAATACTTCTCTATATGCATGCAAAAGTCAGCACCCTGTGATTTTATTATAAATATGTATTCAGTGTGCTACATCTCAGACATCATTCGCCACCCACATATAGCCAGGAGCAATAACCCTTATATTAACAGATGACCACTGTGTTGCACAATAACAAACACCCCTGAACAATTAGGACAGCAGTCACACAACTGAATGACTGCTGTTACTAAAAGAATAAAATGGCAACGTATCCAAACTGGTTTGTTGCAAATAAACCTTCTAAAAACATGTTAGCTGAAGTGATTTGTTCAAATAATTGGGTTACAAACCAAAATTTTGAGTTTAATGGGATTAATAAAGTATCTATCAATTTACACTATTGACTCATGTCAACATGTCAACAGACTCTTGAGTCTACTGTTACTTATTCACTACTGGATTGTTTGTTACAGCTCCATAGTCTTATTAGTTAATGTAACACTTTAGTGCAGCTAACTGCACGTGGGTTGGTTTTATAAAAACTTCTTTTTGGATGTTTGGCAGGTTTGCTGGCAGTCACCCGGCTTGTTTGATCAGACAACGATGTTCAGTACTGCAAACTCCACCCCAAAACTTCTTCGGCAATCACAGTCTCCAATGTTTGACATGTAGCACATGACTAAAGACAGGTTTACCTAAAACTATCTGTGCATATTAAAAGACATTTTGATAACATCTCAGTGTGCCAACTTTTCCATGTGCAGATACTTTACTTTGTTCCCAATATTTTGAATGATACTGAGGGATTATGATCAAACTTAATACCATACCAAAGAAAATGGGGGAGTGAGAAAATAAAACAGAAATTAAAACAAAGAAAATAAGAAAAAGATGTTCCATTAAGGTGAGGTGCAAAATGCTTTGTTCTGAGAAGTTGCCTCTTTGGAAGTTAGTAAATCAACTTGACTGGTCGCCTGGGAAACTTCAGAAAAGAAAACGTCACGCCACATTTCCTTTCACCTCCTAACCATCTCATCTAGCCTGTCAAGATTGCTCAATACTCATTCTGGCAGAAGACACTGAATAAGGCAGGACTCACACATGCACACTGCATCAACGCTTGAAGGGGGGCGCACTTGGTGTTTTGGGGGGTATCTTTGCTGGTGCGATCGTGGTAAGATAGATGGAACAACAACGGACCCACAAGTTACATGACAATGCATGACGTCACCACATTCAAAGTGAATGAGAAGCACCACTGATGCCTGAAACGCACACGTGTGAGTCCTGCCTAAGGCATTCCCAGGGTCTGTGGAGGTCATTAAAAGATGGATACATGTTGAAGTGCAAAAACTTTACCAAGAACAATGTACTGTACAAAACTACTACACCACACATATGCCAAAATATGAACATTGTCCTTTAGAGGAATCTCGGCGCATCATGGCATCTTCTTGGAAAGAAAAAACACACGACCTTGTATAAAAGTTGGTTGTCTCCGTCCCGCGGTGACCTTTGTGTCTCCTTTCTTTTCTCCCCCAAACAGACCCGTGTTAGATTTGACAGTGCCATTTAGGAGTCCAGTTCCTTACAGAGATGAAGAAAAGGGACGCAAGGGGAAGATCCCCTCACCTCCGTCCTGCACCACCTCCTCCAGCAATGAACCCCCTGTCAAACAGAAGGCTGAGAACGGCTGCGGCCAGGCGCCACCACAGCGGCCCCTGGTTCCTTTGGTTTCGATGATACTGAAACAACAATTAAAGACGAAACATACGACAGTTAGGGCACTCCACAGAAACTAAAACTCAAAATACAGTGGTAAAAATAGTCATTAGTTTTGGTTTTGACTGTGAGGTTTAGCTTATGTTGGCTGTGATGTATGCTGATTGACAGCGAGCACAGTGAAAAGGGTCAACTGAGAAGAGGGTAAGACAGAACCAGACACCGGAACGACGCTGATATTTCCACAACAGTCTGCTTCTGTCCCCAACAATACTTATTAGTGAGGCCTCCCTTTGTGTGCGGGATCCCTGCACAAGCCAGGCTTCCCAACAGACATTCCAAGCCATAAACACATTCATCATATGGTCACACTTTTTCTAATCTTTCTGGCAAAGACTAGCAGCTCAGGAGGAGACTCTCTCAGGTTTGCCAGCCAATTGGATTGTGTGCGATTAGAGGGATAATGCTATCTCTGCCATTGAGAAGCTGAGATAAGATAATTGCACCAAATGGGATTAGGGAGCTCTTGATGAGAGGCAGGGAGTCTCTGGAAAACACGCATCTGCATGAGAGAGGTACAATACAGTGCAACAGCTCATCTGCTGACGAAAGACAGACTCCACTATGCCTGATAATGCTGTGGATCTATTCAGACTATAAGAGTTGTAAACTGAAGACAAACGGAGAGACCTTAGATTACTTTTCCACAACAATGCATGAGAGTGCGCTACCTTCTCTTGACAACAATGTGCTATTGTTTACAAAAGCCAAAATATCTAAAGGCAGAGATTAGATATGCCATATTTACATGACTTAACATGATGTCCAAACCTTGACCTAGTTAAAGCCAAGAACTGCCACTATGATAAGCCTGTGGGGTTCTATACACTTATCAGTTTGTGGTGAATATTGCAGGGTGTTGCATAAGCTTTGCCAGGTTCCAACCAGTATGAGTGTATCTTGCTCACTAGAAAAAAAATAGAGGTAAAAAAATTATGGCAAAGACTCCTGGGAAGTTCTGCATTGTATGGCATATCTAAATCTTACCTGGGGATATTTTGATAAGGATATAATAACAACATAATGCCTGCTTCATAATAAACATGGGTAATATTTATATACAGCACAGAGTGAATGAGCTCACCGCGATACATCTACGTTGCAGTGCTGGCAGCCAGCAAGACTCGACTTGGTAAACACTACCATGCCTGAAGTCTTTTCAATTTAAAGCTCAATTATATGAGACTACAGTCAGTTACAAATCTACGATCAAAGAGAAGTGAGGCAAAATGACTGCATATGTTCACTTATATGCATACTGTACGTCAATGAGTGTAATACTTAATGAAGTCTAGAGTTTCAACATTAGATTGTAAAAGCTGCAGGAGTAAAATGAGTCAACTGAGATTTATCGTGCTACAAAGTTTGTGTGATTACTACTGGCTACATGAGAAGCAATTCGTCTTTATAGCCAAAAACAGAATGTTCCTCTGGCTTTTTGCCCTTCACACTGACACAAACACAGAGAGCAAGAGTGACAAAAAGAGGTGTGCACAGGCCTGTCACAACTTATTCATGAGTCACGCCACCAACTGTCAAATTGAAACTCGGGCTCTAAATTTAGCCAGCGATAAAGCGGCAGAGTCTACCCAGATTCTCTGTGTCGTCACTCTGACACAAGCCCGATGTGCTTTATCAGTGTCCCATGCAAGCTGTCTGTCAAAGCAGCTGCTCAGAAGCTCTGCCTTATCACTTGAGCAAACAGGCCAGTCTCTATAACAAGAAACTCTGGATAAGTTATATCAGCGAGGGGACAAGGGCAAAGGAAAAATACAAACAAATAGCAGTTTTATTTGATAATAGAGAACAGCACAAATTGACATCCCCGTCAACAAAACTCATCACAGGACAATGAATGAAAAGTAAATATTACTTGTTTTTATTTCCAGCGCAACTCAACTCCTCCCCCCCTCTACAAGTGCTGAAAGGAGAGAGTGCCGTGCCCTCACTGGAACAGTAGAGAGATAAAGCCACAAACACTGTGTGCGTGCAAATGTGTACGCACATGCACACACACCTACACACACACCTACACACACACACACACACACACACACACACACACACACACACACACACACACACACACACACACACACACACACACACACACACACACAGAGGAGATATTCAACCCTGCTTTCAACACCTCCTATCGAAAGCACCAGGAGTCGTCTCTCTTAAAAAAAACATGGGGATGAAACCTTACTCTGCTCCTTGCCCTGTGCAGGCTGGAGCAGTCTTCCTGCCATTGTGACTGTCATTATTGCCGTGTCTCAAATGGCCGGCCGGCTAATGTCAGCCATCCTCTGGGGACCTCAGAGTCCCCTCCAGCCCTCTCTGACTGAGGAGCAATTTATCTGTCAGCAGCCGCCAGCACTCCTTCGCTACCTAATCCCTCCTTTTGCCAGGGGCTATGGGCTCCCATGGAGAACACTCGCAGTCACATTGCTCCAAAATCCATCAAGTTGATGGCAGTCAAAGGCACTTGATTTGCTCAGGGACAAGTGTCTGCAATGAGTAACTCTCCTAATAAATTGCCGACTGACAGGAGCAACAGGTATGAGAGCTGACAAACAGTAACACCATTATTGAGTGAGAGTTTTTGTACTGACTGTCAGACCGTGTGATAGCGAGAAGTGAGAGACAGCAGAAAAGCAGAAAAACAAGTATGGGTGTATTCATGCATAAGCATGTACACACGCACGCACAACACAATGAATTGCACAACCAGAGCCAGAAATAGCAATTACAGAGACTGCAGTGGAATCACGCATCCAAAACCGCGCATCAGTGTTTGAGTTGTAAAAACATCCCTGTAAGAGTCAGCCACACAGAGCCTCAATACTCAGACACACACAAATAGCGGCGGAGTTGTAGTTCTGCTCCACTTGAACAACAAGTGTCAACAGTGGCCATACTTGTCTCTATGCAAGTGGGAACTGCATGCTGCCTGACTCTCCATAATCGAGACAAAAGCCTTGTTCTTTTATCAGACATTTAATATCACGATGTGTATCTTTTCAGGATGTGACTTCACAGGGCCGATTTCACTCTTGACTGTCCTGTCTGCTGTTTACTCAAGCAGCAAAGGGAGCAAAAGCCACTTCCTCATCCCCTGACCCAGGCCGGCCTCCGTTGTGCGTCAGTAGATACCAGCCGCACAAACACACACACACACACACATCACAGCAGCCCTCCTGTCTGACCGTCTGGTTGTCTGTGTGTGTCTGCTAGTGTCACAATACATGAGTCATGCTGTGCTGCAGGGGTATAAATAACATCTGCTTGATAAGTGCATGAGAAAATCAGAAACTGTCTCGCACTTCAGAGAATGAAGTTAAAAAAATAATGATATTATATGAAGAGCAGGGAGGGTTCTCTTTCCCAGAGGGGAGGTTTTAAGACAACTGAGGATGGTGGTTACTTGATCATTTGAGGTTCAATTTCCAAACCTCCATCCCCCATATACATGATTATACCATCATTATGGATCTCGCCCCCCATTCTGCCTATGGCTGAGCAGACCTCTTATTTGGGTGTCTCCTGTGGCCGCTCCTTGCCGAGGGAAGGGGCTGACTGGAGACTCCCTGGAACCACAGCTGTTCCCCTCTGGGCTCACGTGCTGAGCTTCGGGTTACAACATGTTTACCTACTCCCGCCACTTCTGCTTTTTCCTGGACGTATCACTACGTGTGGAGGAGAGTATCTAAATGTGCATGTGTGAAAAAAAATCTGTGTATTCGATTGTTAACCACTTTCGCAACAAAAGACTTGCATTCTGCAGAATATATATTTTTAAAACAAAAGCAATAACAGTATGTCACGGTTTTACAATGCACCCACAAAGAAGCGGCACACCAACTGACTGGACACTGTCACCCTGACCACAGTGAGTTGTTTGAGGCCAGGCATCCTTCATGCCACTTGCCTCCAAAGCACACTGAGGAAACAGGAGAAAAGAGAGAGAGAGAGAGAGAGAAATAAACAGGAAGAGGAGGCAGGGGGGAGGGCCTGGGGGAGGCGAAGTGGGGGAAGGGCTGTCCTGGTTCTGCAATGTCTTTGGCTTGAGGGAAAAGAGGGGGGTGAGATGCTGGGCAGAAGTTGTGCATGTGCACAGCCTCTCCAAAACAAATACAGCGCAAACACAATAAAAGAGAGCAAACTTTTGACCCATGATTAATCTCTGTCAGATCGACATGAGATCCAAATATTGATTTAAAAGTAGTTGGTAGATGGTGTTGCTAATGAGCGGAGTGCAAGTTTAACCACAACGTTATAAACGCCCTCCTAACCTGACACACTTACATAAACAGAGACACACAGTTTCCTCTAGTTTGGTGGCAGCAAACTTATGTTTTAGAGTGGCATACGCATGATACTATATAGCAAAGCCAGTGAAAACTAACAAAAAGGTGAGGTTGACTAAAAATAAAAAACATTTATTCTTACGTGGTTATCACTGTTATAGTAGTAAAAGCGTATCTCTCTTGCATTACGGCATTTTATTTTGCTATCTCAGTTTCTGTGTACCATCTACTGTCAGAGGAATCAGGTTGCCTTTAACACTTAATGTGGGGCACTTAAGGGATATTTTGTTCTGACAACCTGAGCAATAACAGTGTTATGGTATCACTGGTCAGTTGACCTTGTTTACTGCCATCAAACGCCAAGGTGTCTGTCCTGAGTTTGCACAGCCAGCAAAGCTGCATCTTTCCTCCTCACCAGTTGTAGGTGTTCCCGGTGAAACTGGTCTCCTATCAGCTGGAGTTTCTGTCCAATGCAAGCCTCCATGCTGCGTGCCACAGGTTGCTGCCGGGGCAGCTGCTCCATCCCATTTTGCTCCATTTCACTTCCTTGTTGCCTCGCTTGGTGATTCCCAATAAGCTCAAAGCGTGCTGGGAAGTGCAGTCGAAAACCTGCGTTACCTGTTGAGTGTCAAGGCTGATACTTATTATTTTGGAAACAACACGTGTTCAGTACAATAATTTAAATACAACAATGACACTGTAGGTACAAAGATCAGCCAAACACTGCTGAGCGTGCCTTGTTGCTAACCATAATCTTCCCAGCTGTTGTGTTACATTTTTATCACATTTAATAGTTTTATAAGTCACTCATACACAACAAACTAACATGACTCATATTTTAAGGTCAGTCAGTTGTTATGGAGCTACTTTGGAATGATTACTTGTATATGGCGCCAATGTCACTTTGCTGTCACTGATAATCAGTTCTCTGAAGAGTTGTTGCACAGGTGAACACTTCTACCATGTCCTTTCACTCACAATGCCTGTCTGGCGCCTTTTGAATAGCAAAGCAGCTGCGTACACTGCATACAGACCATAAAAGCGAATGTGATGACGACTATCAGGCGCCAAGGGTGAGATCAGTGCAGCAACACTGTACCCATTTCTCACAGCAAGTATCACACAATGTTTTTGCACCTCAGTTTTATAACACTGGTTATCACGCACGAGGCAAGGTTCCTTTTTCTCTTGTGAAAGGCGGTATGTCGCCAGCCTCACCGTAGAAGAGTGGTCTGGGCTCCTCTGCGACTCCACAGGGCAGCATGCCGTTGTTTGGTTGCAGGGCAGGACCAGGAGTCTGTGTGCCCCGGTCTTCACACTTTATCTCCCTGAATGTTGTGCGCCAGCAGTGGGGGTCTGGCTCAAAAACATCATCCTCCTCATCGTCCATACGGGGGCACTATGAGATGAGCAGCCTTAAAAGCATCACAGAGAAAGAAAGAAAGATTACTGCTACAGCTCAATATGGAATATTTACCCTTCAGTGAGTGATTAAATCATAGGCCTCCCAAAGTTTTCTTCACTAATGATGATAACCTTGGACAAAATCTACATTAGAGCTGATGAGATGATCTCAGACACATTCATTATTTGTTCATTCCTCCAGAGCATCCATTAACATTATAGACAACCTGTCTGGCCTATAATGAGTGCCCTCAAATCAATAAAACCACAGTGGATAAGTCTGAGAAGAAGAAATGAGCAAAAGGTCTGGCTTCATTTGTGGCAAGGAGCTCAGTGCTTATTTAGACAAATGACTCTGTTCAGCTCAGTGATGAAACCACACAATTCACTGCGGTTAAGCGACTCAGTTGCGCCACAGTTACATAAAAGAGAGTTTGGCTGACTAGGTTAAATGAGAGGGAGATTCTCTCTTGTCTGTGCTAAGCGGCTCTCTGGACAGGAGCTGGACTGGCCCATGATTACTAACTTCACTAACATCGGGTACTTTTACAGAAAACCACTGCAAGTATCAGTGCTCAGTGTGCAGATACATGTCTGAAATTTATACAGATATTAAAGGGAAATTTAAGGACAAGAATAATAAAAGGCCTCATTAAGATTCATTAAACCAATCTGACCGCAGTGTGGTAAGAATGTCAAGATTCATCGATGCACTTCACTCAACCTTGAATCATATAGTGGGTCAAAGAGTTATCAAAATATAGGTGAAATTCAAGTTGCCTCACTAGCGAAACCCTAAGTCACCACTGAGTTGTAATGCAGGGTTAGACTATTACCACACTTCCAAATTAGGGTCCACAGCAAAAGGGTAATGACAGTCTTTGAGGAAAATCCTAAGCCACTCTCCCTACCCTGGTCTGTCAGCCTGCCAGCTCCCCAAGAAGGAGTTTTCATTTCTTCACCCAACATAAGCAGATTTGACTGTCTCTAGCATGTCCTGACCTCACGATATACTGTGTGCGCTCACAATAAACGCTGTGTGTAAAACCACTTAATGCTTTGTTTTGACAAACACAGAGTAAGAACATGGGCTCAGAACAGAGAGAGAGAGAAAAAAATAAGTTCAACTCTCAGATCTCAGTGCTGGGTTGCTTTCTGCAGCGCTCTAGTGACCAGGCTGCTGAGTGTTTGTGTCAGACAGTGGCTCCCCCTGCTGCAGACAGAATAAACCCTAACAAAAGGAGAGGAGGCAGAGACGGGGGTGGAGAGGCTGCTCTGTTATTGACACAGTTTCTATCCAACAGCACTGAAAACCCCGCACCACACCACTTTAACTTTATGTAACGTTATAACACAGCAAGACCTGAAATGACACACACAAAAATATCACCAGCGGTGCCGGAATCTCGCGACATTTCTTTAAACAAATACGTCAATAAGAGGAGCTCGTGCGAATTTTAAATTAAGCTGGAAATAAGTTAAAAACAACAAGCGACACGTCATGTTTAGGAGCGTAAAAGCACAGATTTGGAGAAATTAAATATGTAATGACACTTGTTAAGTATTATATTCGGCTGAGAAAACGACTGTTAAGCTACTATAGTTTAGCAAAGTACCGAAACATGACTTGCTTGCCTCCCTGCCGCCTCAAGTCCATTCACCCACGGAGCTCCGTTAACCGGGAAAGCCGGTATAATTCAAATCTCTGCCGTATGAATGACACGCCGACTTCGACTAAATGCCGTTTTTAACCGCGCCGCTTTGACGTTTCGGCTCAATAAAGCACACAGCATGTGTCGAAACACTTTTGTTGCGTCTGTTTCACACGTTGTTTGTCGCTTCTTCCAAAGGACGCGGATGTTACTTCACGTTAAAAGCTGCCGGTGTTAAAAGCGCTGCGCTGGAAAAATAAACGGACATTAAATAGTATATCTAGTGAGCTTACCGCAAAGACTGGCTTCGTTGCAACGACTGTCTTGCACCCAGGAGAAAAAAAAATAAAGTTCAATATCCTGCCAAGTCAAGCGAGTTTAGTCCTCTTCACCTCCACGGCTGCTTCCATTCTGGGAGGAAAACTGTTACAAGCCGATTTCATTTCGCCGACGTCAGCTCCACACTGACTCCGCCACCGGGGCGTGGTGCGAGAAATTAGTAAATAAAGCTGCCTTTTAAAGACGTAGCGAGACGTAGAGAGCAGCGTGGACTGTATGGAAAAGAGGCACAGCCAATCGCTTCAAGGCTCATTTGCATCCGGCGGCTGCCGCCAATCAGCGGCTTTGTTGTTGTCCCGCCTTCTCTGTCGTGTATTCAGACACGTGGACGGGAAATTCCCCGGAGCACGGGACCGCTTTACTACTACTGCTCATCTGGAGAGAAGCCTGAGAGCTGCTGTCAGCTGGAGGCTCTGTTCAGCCAGGCTTTACACTCACTCTGTGTTTATATGTTACCAACATGTACAAACACGCATTTGTGTAGTAATTTATATCTTTTGTAATGTTGTTCATACTGTCATTCATCCCTTGCTTTATATTTACACTCCCATACATTGTTGTTTATCTAGTATCTTTCATCATCTACAGTTTCTTCTGTTTACATACTTGTCTAAATACTACATGACTATATAGATTACTGCACATCTTAGATATTCATACATCTTGCATACTTACATGGACTGTTTATACAGTTAAAACTCATACTGTATATATCTTAGCACATTCATCTGACATCGTACTGTACTTTTACTACTTCTGCAATTTTGGTTAGATGCTAAACAAATCCATTCCTTCCTTAAGTACTTGCCCCCTGTGCAATGACAGTAAAGTCGAGTCTAATCTAATCTAATGTTTTATTATTGCCCTTTTGTAATGTTTTACCATCTTTACTGGTGTTTTATTGTTGCTTTTTATTGTTTTGTAAAGCACCTTGTAACTCCAGTTTTGAAAGGAGCTCCAGAAATAGTCTTTTTAAGTATCTTTGCATGCACATCTTTTTTACAACCTTGTCATCCAAGCAGGCCTAATTTAATAATTGAGTCTTAAAAGGGCACTAATAGAGTTACAAATGTGGACCATGTTATCTATGTTATTCAGTCAATGTTTATATGTGAAAGACTGTTTCTATCTATCTATAAACTGATAAACTACTGGTTTTGTTTTAACATTCGCCAAAATATATGCTATTTCATTGTATTTTTCCCATTTAATTGAAAAAAATCATTTTTAAAAAAAACAATCTTATATGTACTGCTATGTGCACTGTTTAAACTGAAACTATTATTAGAGAAACTTTTAGGAGTTTTTGTTGACCTAGATTCAACTAAAGGAGGTGTAGATCTTGATCAGTCTCATTTGGCACCTGTGGCAGATAATACACGTGTTTGTGTCACAAAAACAACACAGGCTTTTGACATCGATCTGGATTGATAAAATAGCTTAGAGCTTTAAAAATGTCAGACTATCAGAGGCTTTATGTCAAACCATTAGAGAAAAAGCACTTGAATGTGTTCCAGACAAATTGCAAAGACAATTATATAAATACTGTGGTGTGTAGATATTAAGATTCAAAAAAAGGTCTGATAAAGCAACCAAATGTTGATGATTACAAATACACAACACATTATCTGTTATGTGCATAGAATGATCAGCATCTAGACACTTTCAATTACGTCAATGGCAGGCAATTTCCAATATACCCACAAGCCTTTTTATGTTTATATATATTAGCATTCATGTTATTTTCTTAATAATTTATTAGAAATTAGTTAGTTCATGGCTGTTGACTGTTGACCGAGCCCATGCTGAGCTGATTGGAGCAGGCATGTTGTTATGGAGGGCAGGGCATGTGCTGCTGATCTGCCCCCTTCTGTCAGGGTTATCACTGATCAATAAAACGTGGGTCAGCTGGAACTGAGGCCGACCCTCTGCATTCTCTCACAGATCATCACCCCGCCCCCAACTCCTTATTCTCTCCCAGTGTCCTTCAGCTGTGAACGTGTCCCACCACTGAGCTGTGTGAGAAGTCACGGGTCCCTGCCTCCTCTGTCCTGCATTAATTAGATGGACCAAAGGTTTGTCCCACCTGCTGCCTCTCAGAAGAGGTTTGGGAAGAGGGGGATTGATTTCCTCACACACCGTGATATCAGAAACTTGATCACGTTTGCATGAGTGGCCACTGTAAACAACAAAAGGCTCAAAGATGTAGGAGCATTAGTTGTAGCTTCCTTTTGTGCTCTCGCCAAACAAAGACGACCCCAAGAGACTTTCAAGAAAACACCTGTGATTACAACAGAGTCCCGCTAAGTACAGGTCATTGTCATGGATACAATATGAAACTTAAAGTCTTACAATGGGCTGTCAGATCAGCTGTGAAAAGAGATTTATATGCATCTAAATATCAGATAACCCTTTCGCTGTTTGTTAAGCATTCAACTTGTTTGTTATTCGAAGGAATCCTGACATAAAATATTAATGAAAAACCTAAGTATACAGTATTGATGGCAGTATATAAATCTTAAGACAACAAACCCAAGTTATTCATTAACATGCATTAGTGTGTAATGTATGAGCTGCAGAGATCATTGAGGCCATAAGGCAACTCTCAGTGGGACACAAAGGCCTCTAAAGCATAAATAATGAATATGGATATATTCACTATAGCTCATACTACTATTTAGGAACATAAATTTTAAACTGAGCAAATTGTTGACAACTAAGCGAGCAGTATCTGTCAGTATGTGGATTATGGCTTTGTGTTGATGAAAGACATTTCTCAAGGTCTTTGAAGTGCACTCCCATGAGTTCTCTCACTGAAATGCCAATATGTTAACAGAATACTGTCAAAATATAATGTTTTATGCCTCTGTTCTTTCTCTAAGTGCTAAAAAATATTCTTATTGACTCGTGTTTTCTTTGTGGAAGCAAATGCTCATAAACAAGTTCCCATAGACGTATGAGAACCCTGAGACAGGAGGCAGGCATCAGTTTATGTTACATCAGAAAGCTGTTTCTGAAGAGCGATGCATGCACACACACACACACACACACACACACACACACACACACACACACTTACAGATGCATGCCTGCACCTTCACGCACACACCAGCGTGCACATACGCACATGGCTGCACAATCACATGCCCTACTTCCTCTGTAACCTCAAAAGCCCATTCTCTATCTTGTTCTCTATATGATTGTGCACACGCATCTATCAGAAACACACACACTGTGACTCCCACCAAAACATTCTCAGCATATGAATCCTGCCTGGAAACTAGAAAGGAGGGATTTCATTTGCTCCAACTGGACATGTTCCATGGCAACTGCATCCTGACTGCAAGCCAGTTAGATGAGACATGTGGGGCACCCTGACCCAATGACAGAGATCACACTGGAGCAGTGACCTGATAGCAAAGGAGGCTTTGCTTCTCTGCCCTCTTCGACACTAAGTAACCTCATATTTAATTTAATTTCAATAATATTTTGAGGGTATTCTGGATGACACGGTCGGATCAGGACCAAAGGACCATTTGTAGCGCCTGAGTTTAGACACGCACACACGCACGCACGCACGCACGCACGCACACAAACACACACACACACACACACATCCATGCATGTGTGTATGAATAGCCTCAGTGTTTTTCTCACCATCAAAGTCATGAGTTGTTTTTTTCTTTTTTGCAGTAAACACTGTACAGTATATTGTACATAGTAGTACCACCAAGATAAAGAAAAAGGATCCCTTTACACAAGTATTAAAGGGTTCATCAATCTATGTAAGTAACACCACAGTCAGAAATGACACCTGAATGAAGAGAAGACAAATAGTAAAAGTAAAGTCTACAGCCCCTCACAGGTCCTCTCAGGTGTAGACACATTGAATAATGTAGCAGACGAGGAGAGGTGGAGTGGGGTAATTTTGTGCTTGAACCCAGCCTCTTTTAGAAATTGTGAAGGTGAGGCTAGTTATGAAGCAATGACACCTGATCTGAGCGCCGTAACTGAGAACGCTGATACAAATGGCCACCTTTTGTAAGGGCTGTCTGGTAATCATACATCCTCGTCTGGGCCACAGACTGCTGGCCAAACCTCACACTGTCAAAGTGACACAGATACAAATGCCTCTGTTATTGTACGCGATTGTTGCACACACATCAAGAAAAAAAAATACGTGTACTAATGAGAAACACAGAAATCTGTAGACCATTCCGACCCCATGACTAGCGTTTAAAAATGCAACATGTTTTAGGTCAGTGAATGAGGTCATCACATCAAAGTAACTAACTGTAAGGAACATCCCACTTCTTCATGTTTCTGGAGTCTGGATGATGGCACCATCATTCCGACATTTCCCATAAACCTTTCAGCAAGTTTCTCTGTATTGGTTTCATTAATGTCAACAAATAAAGATAAAACAAACAACAAAGCCAACAAAAATGTATCCTACTAATCAATATTACTTGCACTGTAAAAAAAAAAAAAAAAATATTGTTTTCACCAGTTTTGAACTGCAATGCCTTGAACAATTTACTATTATTTTACAGATTTTTCCTGTCTTGTTAAATCAAAGATCGTGTCTAGTAAAATTATCTGTGATTTAACAGATCATTTATAAATATTAAAAAAATATTCATTTGCATGTTAACTGTTAAAAAAATGGGCCAAAACCATAAAAAATGTCCACATAAATAATTGAAAGTACAATCTTTTATAAGATTTGATTGTGAAATTACACATAAAATAAATATACATATATACACACTACCAGTCAAAGGTTTGGGATACCTTCTCATTCAATGTTTTTATTTAATTATTTCATACATTGGACATTAATACTGAAGACATCAAAACTATATAAAAAGTACATATGCAATTATGTTAACAAAAAAACAATCTTCAGTATTCATCTACAATGTAGAAAATCATACAAATAAATAAAAAGCATTGAATGAGAAGGTGTGTCCACACTTTTAACTGGTAATATATATATATATATATATATATATATATATATATATATATATATATATATATATATATATATATATATATATATATATATATATATATGAAAAATTTATGAAAAATGGTTAATATCCTTTTAACTGTCATGTAAAAATTTCTGTATTTAAACCAGCTAAAAATAGATTCATTTTAAAGCATCACCATTTTTTACAGTTTTTGAATGTCACAGTATCTGGCTCCCCCATTACCAGATATTTGCAGTCTTTTTTTTTCTTTTTTTTAACAGATTTTTTAAAACATATGTGTAGCCAACACCTGAGCTTATTCTTATCAGCCAATGAATTCATAGCTACAAAAACAAATATATACACATTAATAAACACATAAATAAGGCACACTGTTGCACTGGGTGACATGGTTGTTAATTTTCATGTTTTCATATACTTTTTTATAACAAGAAAAATGTAGACTATCGTCAGTCTGATCTTAAATCCACCAATGTTGATAAAAAAGAGTGTAATTTAACTTTAAGTTAGCTCATGTCACTAAATGTGATCATAACAAATATAACAAATCTTGTTTTTTAAAAGCCCTATTATGAAATTATTCATTGATGATGGATTGACTTTTTAATATTTCAAACCACATCATCTGACCCCTTTAATGACAAATCTCACCACAGAACTATGGCCACCGTATAACTGCACATTCCACCGCCTGCAAATGCTTATTTCAACCCATCTCTGTGGGGGGTAAAAAAAAATGAGACATTATAACATGTGGAACATCTCTACATACTCTGACCCTTTGTTGAACCAGCCACTGTTTGATCTTCACTGCAGGAAACTGTTCGCACATTGCGTATCCCTGCATGACACATAGCAGTTTATATCATAGCTGAAACACACTGAAGTCCAGTAATTCACAGACTGCCGGTGATGCTTTCATGTCAAACCAGAAAAATCAATTGAAACACAGAAACCTGTCTTCACGTTTCTCTCAATATTTTGCCTGTCGGCTACACACAGGCACAAGTGGTCTCAAAAACTCTGGGCTTCAATTAGCGAGACTGACTGGTGTGTCAAGCTGTTCTGTTCACTCTTCAGAGAATATGAGTGTGTGCCTGTGTGTGTGTGTGTGTGTGTGTGTGTGTGTGTGTGTGTGTGTGTGGCAGCAGCAGCAGCCCAACACTCGTGCACAAACACGCACACAGCAGATAAGATTGGATAAGTGTGTGGGAGAGCTGACCAGTTATCCAGCCTTCACAAAGGCACCGAGTTTAATCTGCTCCACACATTAAAGCCACGGCACCTCAAAGCAGACATGTCCTTACAGCTGTGGATATGACTCCGTCTCTGCCTCTGAAGGGAGGCAGCACAGTGGTGTCCACAGCCACGCAGCACAGAAGCCGAGGATGAAGACTTGGAGACGGCTCAGTGCGAATGAGTCAATCTCACACCAGGGATATGACAATCCAAAGAGCCTTCAAAAACCCAACGCAGCCCTTCAAGCGTGCACAAAGGGCTTTTCTCCACCATTAAAGGCGTCACACTGGCCCTTCAACACTTTGAAATGCTGATATTGTTTTCCACAGGATTTTCGTCATGCTTTCAACATAAAATCCCCAGAGGTAATAACACCAAAAAAAAAGATCAAATAAAAGTAACAAATGGCTTAATATTTAATCACCGCTGATTATTAAACAACTTAAATAAAGATGATTACAATCAGTGCTCTGGCTTTTGCAGCAGCACAGTCGCCACAGCTGTATCACCATTTATTTATTTGCGACTTAATTAAGTGTGGATGGCTGAGAGGCAGCGTGCTGCTACGTGGAGGTCCAGCTTAGAGGCCTGCAAGCAGCGTGTGCAAAAGACAACATTAATGGCATCTATCATCAGCTACTAATTATGCTGCCTGTGGGCCCGACTGGATCCGGTTTCAGCTTTGGGCTTCAGCCACCAAACACTTAGCATTCATATTTAATCACACCTCATTATCCACCAACAATGTAGGAAGGAGACAGAGACCTTACCTGATATGCCAGACAGACACGGTCAACATACAGACAGAAAAAAAAAAATCTCTCACACACACACGCACACACACACATTGACACCTGCAAAGACAAAAAAGCAGCAAAACATTAGCACCCCCCAGTCAATGGGCGCATGGAAAGAGGTCTCTGAGCTTGAAGTGACTCAACCTCTTTGATGAGAGGAGGTGCCCCAATTCTGTGCTTTCTCAGCAAGTTGGTCCTTTCATGTGAGATCCTTTTCTTTTCAGTGTTTTCTGGTTCAAAGAGCAGGAAAAGCAAACGGAGGCTAATCCTTTATCCTCACAACAACTGCTGGTTTGTTGCTGGGTTATCAGCTTAGAGTCATCATGATGTCACACTCTTCAGGTGTAAGTAGTCTGATGTTGGACATCAAATATGACTTTAGTCCGCTCAAGCCACCTGTCCTTGTTATTGTCATTCAGGTGAAACTGAATATAGTGAGTCATGATCTTCGGTTACCAAGCAGTTTCATGATAGTGTTTCTTTTGATATTTCTGCATGCGCATGTGGGTTCATGTGTGTTTCTATTATTTGTTTTTGAGGAAACGTTGCGAGAGCGAGTTAGCGGCCAGCAGGGGAGTTACTGTATCTGATGTGCTTCAGCAAGTCCTTTCAAGGGCGGGTCTGTGCAATTTGTACTTAACACTGGTGCGGATAATTATCCAGCACTTGTTCGTCAAGTTCTAGGACTCTAGCCAGCTGAAACGGGAGATGCTCCTGAAAGATGCAGGAGCTATTAAACAAAAAACACTGCAATATCTTCTTTCTTGAAGCTGTGAATCAACACACAAATCTATAGCCTTTAGTCGCTGTTTTCACACTTTGTGATTTGATGTTTCTGGGGGTGAAAAATGTGCTACTATGCAATTTCTATGAAATCAGCTCTGCACTGAGATGTAAACAGTCACTTCAGTTCACATTCTGGTTGATTAGCCCACATTTATTTGGAATTTGTAATGATTATTAGTAGGAATAGATAATATCCATGTATGTCTATGATGTATTTACATGTTTTTGCATCACATTTTCTTCTTTTACATTTTCCTCTTGCCACATTGCATAATAAATTTGCAGTGAAGCCTCACTAACTCTGGAAAATCCAGTGTTCACAGTTTTATGCACTCTTCAGAGTTCGCTGTGCTTGGTTGAAAGCCTTGGCGTGGTTGTAGAAGTGTAAACAAAACATTTAAGAGTCATTTGACCCCATGTGGGGACAAGTAATCAGTGTGTGACCTCAGACACAGCCGTCTCTCATTTCTCATCACAGACAGGAGGGCCAAGAGAGAAAGTCATCAACAGGCACGTAGGCTTGCCTCTCACATCCCCAAAGCATATTCAAATATATATGTACTGTAAATGTACAGTAGAGACGTACACATAAATAGTCATAGTAAAAAAAACGTAGCGAGCAGAGCCGTCAAATGATCTTTCATCAGATCAAAGTCTCGATTTTAGTTTTTTATTTTGCCATTTTCTAATATTATTTTTTTTAAATCAAACAAAACCTTGTGATGAAAAGCATGGAACATAATATGCTTAAGGTGTCACAAGCTATAACCTTGAATTATTCATTCAAGAAAAGCAGCCTGATAGAAAATCAATCATTCAATCCTGATCTGATACAGACTCTGCTGAAATATTAGCTGTGGGGAAACATCATGTATCAGCCCCACGAATGCTCCTTAATGTATATTCCATTAAAAATTTAACGCGCTGAGAGTGTGTCAAGTATGTGCACGTATGTGTGTGTGCAGAGGACAGCGCTTGCCTGTGTGTGTGTTGGAGTTGGGTGGGGTCACCACGTTCACAGTCTAGCCTCGGTCTGGAGAGCTGACGGCCTGTCATTGGGGCAGCCAGTAGACAGGAGGGGTCACATGGGTGGAGTGACCTCCAGGCAGCGTTACGTGAACCCCCTCATGGACTGTGATGAAGTCAGATTGCCTAATCCACGGAAAACAAAAGTGCTGTCAGTCAGGCTGGACATATCATCGACAACAGCCGAACCACCAGCCTGGGAGAATTTCACCAGGCCGGCCCTTATGTAGCGATTCACTTATGCGGATATTGATGATGGAGATGCTGGCTTTTTACACTATCGCTAATGGTCTCTAAGTGTTCACTGGCGAAAATGTATTTTCTGTTCGGTTAAATAGGATATGGTCATTATGGCTGCTCTCCGTATATTGTTGTAAGTGCTTTTGACAATTGGTCTCCGAGTGTCGAATAACAATCAATGCTCGGCCTTTAAAGCAGCTGCAGCTACATATGGGACTTACGTGTAAGAAATGTATTTCGATGGGAGAGTGTCTGATAGAATAAACAAAGGAGTTCTGTGTTTGCCAATATGGATGGATTATACAAATCTCCTGAAATTATAATCCGTCTCCTGTGTAATGGTGTTTATCATCCTCACAGAGCTACTGAGCACTTTCCCCACCGCTCACGTGTGACTAATACACTTTGTCTTCTGGTTATTGTTTGCCTAAGTTGCATGATAATAAGCCAATCCCAGAGCCTCCCAAACTAGCATCTGCTCTTCACTTTGCTTTCATTTAGCAAGAGAAATAGCATGTCTGTTTGATGCACTGCAGCCAGCTGCAATTTACAGTCTAGATACTGTCTGCAGTTGTTTGTTCCTCAGCTGACGATAAGCGTCTACAGTAAACCACAATGAGCATTATGAATGAGATCATCATCCGCTGTAATCTTCAGCCAGAACACGAGACCGAGCAGATAATGGAGAAAAGCCAGTCCACCCAACGCTAACTGTTTCTTTCGGTGGAACCCCCCTTTTTGGCAGCTTGCCCTCCAACTGAACATATCCTCTCCTACCACTTCAGATGATGTCATTTCAACAGCTTTGTTATTCTCTGTGAATATTTAACCCAGATAAGCAGCACACAGACAGACAGGACAAACCAAACGAGAAGCAAAGGGATGCTAAGAGGCGTGATAGTGAGAGTGAGTGAGCTGCACCAGTTCTTGACCACGTTCCAGGAGTATGAGGTGACCGGCTGTTGACTGCCCCACAAGGAATCCCTTTGATAGTGCTCCTATCAGCCCGGCAATCAATACGTAGTACTGTGCTGATAAAAGAACACGGCTCACATCAAAGAGCACAGCGCGATGAGGAGGATAAGTAATAAAATGTCAATTATTAATGGAGGGGAAGGGTCCCCTTTCAAGTGGGAGAGAATTTAGATAATGAAAATCAAACAAAATCCATCGTCCACAAATAACATCCTTGAGGCACTGAAATCCTTTAAAAACACGTTTTTAAAGTCACGTCCTGTGTTAGACAAGAGATTTCGTTTCACAGAGGCAACGCTGCTTGAATCCAGATTGTTTTGAAAGGATGCATTCATGCATCAACAGAAGATGTAACCTTTCTGCAACCTTCCCACTGCATCCTTCCACAGCTGCCATGAGTTTGAACCAACAACCTTCACCCCCACATAACCCCGACATCTGTGCCACCAAACTATAGATGCACAGATCCATATCCATGCACACCTGAACTCTCCACACCTCGCTGTGGATCTAGATCAATATTTTTGCCCCCAGTGTGGCTTTGTTCTTTCATGTTTTGATTCAGGTGGCCAGCAAAGTTTTTTTTTTTAGTTTGGCTTCAGCCCAGCTGACTTTGAAATTCATGTCTTTTGATGCGGCTTGTCAAGTGCGATGATTTATTGATCAGTATGCCTCTGATAATCAAGGGAAAATAGAGGTTGGCACTACACTTAGGACCTTTCTCCTGCGTTTCGACAATGCAAGGTTTCATGTTGTATCACTCTGTGTGGCTGCAATGTTAAATATTTATAGCAAAAGACTCAACATATGGATTAACATGCATATTTTATGTTGGCATTCCCATATGGAAAAGGAATCTACAGTATAGTGCCAATAGGCTTAACAGTAGAGAACATCTTTTGTCTTGTTGCCCTTTCACTTTGCCCCTGGGCATCTGCTTGCGGTCTCCTCCCTGCTGTAGTGGGAAAAAGCAGGCAAATTCACTAATGAACCCGATGTGAGTGTTTCTGGGTCGTTCTTTCCCGTGAAGTTCACATGAAAGCAGTTTTATTGATTTCTCAGACCAGACAAATGTGCTGTGAAGTTTTCTCTCTGCTCCCACCTCAAGCCTTATACCTCCTACCTCTGCTGGCACAGTTGGCGTGAGCTCGATGGAGGGTCATGCTTGTTTTGTTTGCATCCAGCTGGTCAGAGAAATTAGTCTCTGAATATGCCGCTGTTTCATTACTTTTTACTGAAGATTAGTTTCTGAACTGTTTCACCTTTTCCTTTGAATATTAATTAGATTTCAGGGGGATACAAAGTATATTGTAAAGCAGCATCTCTCTCTCTCTCTCTCTCTCTCTCTCTCTCTCTCTCTCTCTCTCTATATATATATATATATATATATATATACATATATATATATATATTATATATGCATACATATATGTGTGTCTATCTATCTATCTATTGATCTCTGTGTGTGTATGTATGTATGTATGTATAAGAAAATACATTAATTTAAAGCTAACGGCCTTTGACAAGTGCCAGAGCAAATAAGGCAATAAGGGAAAGCAAATCCCAGGAGCTTTGAAAAAATCCTATAGCTACCCATTAATGCATAAATGAATCCAGTGGAAATAATGCAGTACAGCACGTTTGAAAAGATATTAGCTGACAAAACAAGCATAAATGTTTGCAGTTGTAAGGCAGTGGAGGTTAGTGGGGGGCAGTAACTCAGGGGGTTTCTCCCTCCAGCTCCCCCTGGTTGCCTAATCTGCTCCTTTTGACAAGCTAATGTGCTGAGTCCGGGATTCTCCAGCACTCAGCAGGGAGCTCCTGACCACCTGCAGCTGAGGGTCAGCCCAGGAATGAACACATCATCTTCCACAAAGGGACCTCTTTAAGGTCAAGCTGGGATGCCTCTTTGTGTCCTCTCTTACATTGCAGCTGCTTGGGGAAGGCTCTTTACAGCAACCCCAGGGAGAGTGCATGGGGAGTGGTGAGGGTTTGTGTGTGAGTGTGTCCTTTCCATCAACACCTCTGGTAAATTTAAAGCGGAAACACTAACAGAAAACTCTTTGCAAAGAAAGAAAGTAGGGCTTATAAAATAAATGCATAATGGTTTGTATTTGCATTTCAAATGACAGCACGAAGTAGGAATTCTTTTGATATTTTAGAACTCTGAGAACAGTAAGTGCTGGTGGGCATAATTTGGCGAGTATGTTTGGACAAAGAGACACATTTTTTAAATCAATGAAGTGCTACATTGGTTTCAGATTTCATGCTGTGCACAGACGAACTGTCCTAAGTGTGTGACAATTTGCAAGTGCTCAAAAATATAATGAGATTTGTTGCTTTGTAGAAATGTGTGATTGCCTTTGTAACATCTTCATAATAATTACAGTGTAGCGACTAAGCCTGCTGTGTGGGGTGCAGCGCCTCAGTGGCCCAGGAGCTGCTAAATGCACAGATTCACTTTACTACTTTCACCTCAGCCACTGTCCTTGCTTTGTTTTGAATTTATGTCACCACTAATCACAGTTTCCGTCAGCTACCTCCTTTATTTCAAAGTGCAGGTTTATGTACAGTAAGTGGATGTTATGGAGCTGCAGCGAGTATATGACAATCTTCCCAGGATACTATCATGAAGAAATAGTTGTGACATTTCGGAAAACTGTCTTGCCATGAGTTACTACACTTAAAAAAATCCATAAAAATCTGTGAAAATATGGCAACAAGTGTGAGAGAAAAAAATCTGTGAAGTGCAACTGTGAAATAACAGCAAATATGTGTTTAAAAACATTTATATACAGTAAAACAGTGTAATTTTCTGGGCACACACAGTCAAAGAATAATTTACTATTTGCAAAAAAGTATTTTTTTGATGTGGACAGTATTTACAGTTTTCACCATCTTTTTTAGTCAACATATAAACTTTTTCTTCTGCGATTTTACTAGATATTATGCAATTTTACAAAACATTGAAAATCTGTAAAATGACTCTTTATGTAGCATTGTTTAATTCCTAAAATAAATACATTTTTCTTTTAAATAATGGCAAATATCTTTAAAACAATACTGTTTGCTGATTTAAAAACAGTAAGAAATAGTTTAATTTTACAGTCAAATGTTGTAAAACAATAAATTGCAAATACTCTGCAAAAATGACAGACTTTCGATTCGGACATAATGCAGAGTTTCCGTTTTGTCCTGTTATTTGTAAATTTGTATGTTTTTGTGTGATTTTAATAGGTATTATCTGTAATTTAACAAAACTACAAATAGATAGATAGATAAATCTATAAAATAAAAAAATATTTAAAAAAACAATTAAAAACTCTTTAAAAATGCTAATGAAGTGGAGATGAGAAGATCTCATATCTGTATAAAAATATGAAGTTAGAGTCGGTATTGCCTTAGTGTACAATCCATCCATCCATTATCTAGTGTAGTAGTGTACAGTGAAGTCTGTCATGTCTTCTTTTGTTAATTCTTACCAAAACAATATGGTGTTTCAGTATGCTAAATACAAAAAGTCAGTGTGTGCCTCTGCTTCCAGCCTTTATGCTAATTAAACCATCTGCCTGCTGTAATGGAGGTTAATATTTACTGTACAGACCTGAGAGTGCCATCAATCTCCTCATCTTACTTTCATCTAGACAACAAATATGCACTTCCAGAAACCCATAACTATTTATTTAACAGGGACTCCATATCCCGCTTAATGACAATCTATTGTGGTTTTTGTCCGCTGGCGCTGTGCCAGGCAGGGATTCCTGACAAACACCAGGCAGACAGACAACTCAGGCTGCTGGCAGCTTTTCAGACACATAGCAGACAGTCACCAAGCCGGTACCTCAACACAAAGAGAATGATGTCATGCCGTCTCCTGCCTGGCAGCGGTGGCACTTCACAGTCAATATTGGTTCTATTAACACAACAGTCTGGAAGAAGTCGGCCATTTGAAAGATGGCAACACACCACAAAGTACTCATAATAAAGGCTTTGTCAGGAAGCACTGGACCACAGAGAATCTATCTATTTCAATCAAATTGCTTTGAAGTATCCTATCAGCCACACATTTGTAACTCTACCCCTGTGTGATGAAACTTTCAATTCATAATGAAAGTGGATCCCTAGGCAGTTCCCAAAGTGAGATCATTCCTCTCTTTTTTGCCCCTGAGACTTACCTAAGGGGGTGTTTTAGAGACAGAGTGAAGGCATGTGGTCAAGTGTGCCTGAGCAAATTAAATTAAAAACTGAGATAAATAGAGTGACCCAGGACATCCATTCGTTTACATAATTTTTTATGCCCAAAGTAGACAATTTCACAAGACGGTGAAACTTCAAGGAACAAACAGTTAACCTCAGGACCCTTTAAATATCTAAATAAAGAGTTGTTTTTTTTACCTCACCCACAAGTTGTTCGTCTTTGTCACCTCCCTACAAATTCAGCAGACCACCCAATGACCCGTCATCAGCAGGTCATCACCTGTATTTCCACATTCCCTTCCTTTTATTCTCCACTTTTTCACACTCCTGTGAGACTCATCTCCTCGTTTACACCTCTATTGTGACACGAATCCAGGGTCTGTAATCTTTGTCCCCTCTGGCTCCCTCCCAGGCCTTTCACACCTCAGTGTGGCCTCCTCGCCCAAAACCCAAAAGCAGATTAGCCGACCGTCACCTCGCCTCCTCCCTCTACTTTAGTCCACACTTCTTTTCACTCCTCACTGTGCTTCAGTGTCTCCTCGCCGCTCCGCCTTACCCCCCTCTGACCAGCCTGCCTCTGTGGCAAAGCCTGAGATCCAGGATAAGGTTACTGTACCGGGGTCGCTGACCCGCAAGAAGAGGCGAGTTATTGGGTCATGAGGAGGAGAGAGACACCCCCCGGCTGGCTGCAGACGCTGATGTCATGGCGAAATGCCTCAGGGATGGGATGCAGACTGGTGATGTCATAGCATGCTTTAAAATCTGGTGTGTGATGGCAGAGAAGGGGGCATGAATGCATTTAAAATTAGGCAGATGATGGCAGCACAGTAATCTCATCTGATGCAATTCACAAAAACAGGAGGGGATTACTGACAGTTGCCCTATATGGCAGTAAATGTGTTTATCTTGTCTCATTTTTGTTGCTCTCATTGCCGTAACCGGTACTGCAACCAAAGGCAGTAAATTTCCTAAATCACAATAGTCTCTCAATGGGCCGAGGTGACCTTGAATGAGCCTACTGTAATTCTAGGATAGTGACAAATGCCTTTCTGTCAGCCACAAAGATGTTCCACGTCCGACAGTCGCAGTGTTGCTCCGTCCATGTTTGTGTTTGTTTATTTCGTTGGGTGTTGGAGGTCTGGAGAAGCACAGCGCTGGCCAGTATAGGTTGACACCTGTGACCTTGTAAAGGAGAAGTGATTAAAAATGAATGGGAGAAATCTGACCACCTGTTTTGTTTTTCTTTTGCTATTTGGAATGTCAGCAGTTCCTGAATTATGCTAAACTTTACATTCCGCCTTCATACTGTAAATGAAACAAACGCACAAAGAGCAAATGTGGGCGCTGAGGTTGGTAAGTAAGCAAAGAATGTGCCAAGCTGCATTAACATGAATTATAGCTGTAGTGTGAAATATTTCAGCCACACGTTGATCTGGTTTTACACTGAGGTCGAGAAGCAATTAGTGAGTTTAGCGCTGAACCACATCAGATATGGTTGTTTAGGGTGACAGACACACAACAAGGTGAATCAAAGGTCAGGCAAAATGACTGACACTACACTATACATTTAAAAATACCACAACAGGGATTAGCTTTGATGTGCTGCTGCCAAATATGTCTGTGAGCGTGTGATTTACTAGAGGAGAAAGTGCACTGTTGACCCCTCTACCCCCTCTCACCCCCTAATGCCTCTGACTGACTAAGCAGGTCAGAAATAACTGAGTAATGTGAGGGTCGTCAGTGATTGTGTGTGTGAGTATACAGGCTCACACATGCAAAAACAACATAAACAGGTGTCTTCAACAAGCGCACACACAACACGCAACCTCTGAAATCCCACAATTCCAGCACGAGGCCAAGCCAGCTCCTCCTTTTCCTCACACCCTTCATCTGAAACTCTTGGACTCCCAAACACTTTGATTACGAGATCCGCTTACACAACAGAGTCAACAGTGAAACATTAGTGGGAGTGACGTTCCTGTCAGATAGTTATGGATTGTGCTGTGTAGAGGATGAGGTCACCGAGCAAATGCATAGCTGCTCCGCCTCACTGTCACTTTTCTAATTGGAACGACAGGCAAGGTCATATCTCTACTAGGTTAAGATCTTAATCTCCTCATCAGGATCGACGCCGACAATGTTTTATACCCTGTGGACATAAATATTGACACACGTATCCAGATGTATGTGGGATGATGTGTAACACGAGACCGACTCTGTGTCATAGATTTCAGGTGATATGCTGACCTTGGCGACAAGTTCATTGACAAGGCATGGGGCTGCATGTGAGGGCTGCCTGGATACACGTGGATCTGGTACGTTGTGTTCCACCAAAGATCATCACTGCCAGTTGTCTGCTTGGCAGCCTTCATAGTGAGTCCGCTAACCGGTGTGACGAAATCAGTGCAGCTGTTGTGTGGCACTGCCAGACAGTCAACCAAATTCACCTGGGAAGTTTTCCAAAATGGATGCCAACCACACAGCTCCACCACAGTCCTTTAGAAGCGAGGGGTGGGAACAACAGAGCTACGGCATGAAGGCTCCATTAAGGGCCATCAAATATTCATCTGCCATACGGCACCGAGCCCTTGGCTCTATCCCCATAGCGTTGTGTAACAAACCACCAAGAAAGCTGCTCCTGAAAACAACAACAGCACAATGAAGAGCCTGCAGACCAGAACGAAGAAACTCCTTTAATTATCTTTGACCTCACACCAGGCAAACACTGACTTATTTATTGATGAAAAGAGGCAGAACTGAAGGCGATACAAGCTCCACTAACTTAATACTTTGCCATGATAAACAAGGCAGATGCCTGTTTAACGGACAGAGAAGCTTGTTTTCTCACCTGCCCACATTATGCAGCGTTAACAGCAACCTAATGGCCACAAAGCCATTAATGAGGATAACAATGACATCACCGGACTGACCACATGGTTCAATAACTTGAGTTAACTCCAAACTGTCAATAAAAACTCCATCAATGAATCCAACCAGGCCTATTCAGACTGTGATCAGGTCTTAAATGTGTTTAGTGCTGCTGGTGGGGCGGTAATTGGCTTAGCAGGCTAGCAGGCTGGCTGTAATGGCATTATCAACCTGTTAACAACCACAGAGGAGCCCGAGTCGTTCCTCTAAAGGCTCTGTCATCTATCAGTTTATGGGCTGTTGCAGTGCAGTTTATGTACATGCTATTCGGCTGGGTCTCTCATGTTTTAGGATGGCATTTTGCTTTATTAATTACATGTCGGTGCAAAATGTACAAAAGGCCAAAAACACTTGAAGCCAGAGATGGTCAAAACAAAAAAGGCCTGTGATACTTAAAACTGTGACCTTAAATGTTATGTTGGTATTTGTTTGCAAATTTTCACTAGGAGGCAGCATTAACATATTTTTACACTCACCTACAGTAATCCACCAGAGCCCTTGGCAGTCCTATGTTGTACTAAGCTTGAAAGGATGGAATAATAAATCATATAAGGACATACAGATGCTGTTCTTTCAATGTATCAAGTCATCAAAATGGTTGAAAGTCATCTTGTCAGAGATGTGCATATCTGCCAACTGTTTGGTGAACTGAATTAAGTGAAAGTTAAGATACACCATAGATTTATATCACCCACCCACAGCAGTTCTTCAGTTTATTCTGCCTCTCTACACCAGAACCACAACATTCCTATGCAGCATCATTTCCACAGTGGACAACAACACTAGGTTCAACTGAAAAGATGCAACGAGTGCAGTAAGAAGGCACGAGATGGACAGGAGGACTCATTTTAAAACAAACAGCAGATGAGATTAAATGCACTTCTTTATGGTTATCTTTATGTTTTCGCACTAGCAGTAGAATGTGGTCTGGTTTAATACAGAAAAAGTCCACAGTGACTTCTGGCACAACATGCTTATTTACAATTAATTAAACCGGAGTACTTTTGTCGGCTAAACCCAACCACAGAAAACAGTCTGAATGTGAAGGGGTATCATGGCTTCATTTTCTCTTGCTTAATTTGGTGATTTTGTATGTTTGATATTGACAGATGGTCTGCACTTAAATAGCACTTCTTTACCTTGGCGCTTTATAAATGTTTACCTCTCACTTCGACACAACAGTCGTGGCAGAACAATGTGCAATTTTGCCATCAACTGGGGTTCAGTGTCTTGCCCGAGGACATTTCAGCATATGGACAGAAAGAGCCTGGGATTGCACTGCCAGCCCCACAATTAGTGGACAACCTGCTTTACCACCTGAGCCACAGCCAGCATGGGACCCAAAAGAAAGTGTAATAATTTGAACACACATTGTGATAAACACCCATGATCTTCAACAATCTCAAACAAATTTTCCTGGTGAATACAATTGTGTGATGATCATCGCGTTGCTATCTGTTGTGTTAGATTACAAAAACTTATGATGACACCTTTTGTTGGCAGCAACTCACTGTTATACTACATTTCAAGGGTGAAACTGGATGGTTGGAACAAAAGCATCTGACACAAGTGATGTAGATATTCTGTTGCCTCTGATGAACTGAAGCACACAGTTATTACTGTTTTGACTGTGCTGCACACAATATACGGTACACAAATCATTTGTTGTAGCCCTTAGGACATAGGTCACTTTTCTGTTTCTCACAGCTTCATTTAAATATATCCAACAAAGCCACGATACGTCTCCATGTCAGGGTTTTTTTCCATGTGCGCAAATGCATGCAGCTTGTAGCTAGATCCGATCTAGTAAGATTGCCACAGATACTTTTGCAAAAAAACAACCAAAGTGTTCATTCAGATATGAAGCCAACATGTTCAGATGCTGTCAGATTATTGGAGAGGAGGGCATGTCTGAGGGGGGATTTAGTCTTGTTGTCACAATTGTGGTTAATCATACAGTCATCGTAATGTATTACACATTTCTCACTTTTATGATAATTTATTCCAATTTATAAAAATCCATAAGATGAGGTTGTAGTAATGCTTTAACATCAGGGTCGCTGTACTCATTTAATAATTCAAAAATTAAAAAGGACTACACTTAGTGTGGTCAATTATATGAAGCCTTTCTCTTCATATTAGCACCAAAATGCAAACACTGCATGGTATCAAAATACAGTGATTTGTTTAGCTGGTTTCAAGCCTTCAGGGCATTAGGCACACTGCATTCTTTCACTAAGTGAATAAACAGACAGGATTTGCATTAGGCTTCAGGGTAGCCACAAAGTTACTTTGTGCTACGACTACAAAAATTAGAACAACACGTGCTGTATAAAAAGAACGAGGGATAACATGTGTTGGGGGTAGACTGCAGAATCATATTGGACACGGATCAACCAACATTCAGACCCAAAGTTACAACGATATCCATAAAACCAAACCTCAGCTGTGTACGAGGATTTTTCTACACCTTTTTTGGCATTGTTACATATATACTGAAACTAAATTACACTTTATTTTTAGTGTATTCATTGAAAAATTCTAATCAAAGAAAAAAAACAGCTTCATTTAAATTAGGAGGTGCACTGGCTGTCTGTGAAAACCTGAGGATGTTGTGATAGTGAGCTACCAGAGTCACATTAATTATGAATTAATTATCTTTACACTAGGCGGATTTGCACCTGCGTTTATGATAAGCCCACTGCTGTGTGATGCCCCACAGACATGAGAGTGATATTGTTCCTATCACTTCAAACATGGGCAAGAAAGCAAATAAAAATATTTTCCACAATGTTGAACAGTTCTTGACTTTTACTGACATTTTGACAGCAGTTATAATCCTGAGATGAAACACTTAAGTCTAAAGAGAGTGAATAGGTGTCTTGCCTGTCTTCTTTCAAGGTGCACAACTTTGCTTTCCTTCTTCAGAAGTGTATTTGTAAGATAACCTATATATATAAATCAGTCAGGTAATTTATACGATAAACAATATCATAGTATCTCAAGCTTAAATGTATGTATTTTTACATATATACAATACAATATAATATTGTAGGGTCTTATCCTTAGAATTTAGTCAAGTAACTTTGTATTATATATGTAATGCTGTACGTTTTTAAATATTTAGACTTACATGACTACATGCCCAAAGCATTCACATAATGTCCAAGTGTGTTTAAAATAAGCCATACACTGTGTTTGGCACCTGTTTGTATCTAATGGCATTTGAGGAGAGGTACATTTAACATGACAAAATCAAATGCACAAGAACAACATGTTCTTCAGTTCTGAGTTCAGTACTGGGGGTAAAATACGACAGGAGCATTTGTGTTCAGTTGTTTACTAAGAAAGAAGTCACGACATGAACCGTGAGAACGGGCCACGCGATATTTGCAAGGTAAATCAAGTAGGAAGAACATTGCTGGTATATTAGTCAGTAATGACTGTAAGGTGGATGCAAGTTTCTGTGAAGACTAATAATGCAGAAAATCGTCTCACTCAGGGAACAGAAGGAAACAGAAAAAAAATGTACATATATTCACAGATTGTGGTCAGATAATTTACTCCAATAATCCACTGCAAGTTGCTATTTGTCCTTAGAATAATGTTGCCACCTGATGTAAATTAAAATTTAAAAAAAAATTAAAAATCAAGTTTAACGAAAAAATAAATTTAAAAAAATTCTTAACACATCTAACGGCTTTATTTGTCTTTTTGTATTTTGAATGAATGACACCTGCAGACTCAAAAATGTTAAAATGTATTCTCTGTCAGTGCCAAAGAATTCAATAGTTTCAACCTAGTTTTCCATCAGGTAAGCTTGAAAATACTACAGAAAAACAACCGTCTTCAACTGAAAATTTAAAGTGAAAAATCAATTATCTTGTTTTGTATCATTTTCCAGATGCTGTCAATCAAGAGGTCAGCGGCAGAAAATTCTCTTTTCACATGGAGCTGAACAAAGCACACAAAGGTTAATTAATAGTTAACCTGCTTTCAGTATGTTGAAAAAGGTGTACAATTATTTTTCTTGGCCATCTGATGAATTGATATTGTGGTTGTATTTCTTTGTACTGTTGTCATATTGAGGATTTCAATTGCAGCAATGCAATAAAGCAATTTAAAGACACTCAACAACAGCCTATTTCCTAACAAAGAGATTGTATAAAAACAAGATATTGTAGCAATGGTGTTGTCAGGTGATGTCTTTTCCCATCAAAAACGTATCACATCAAAGTTCTACAAGAAAACAGGTATCACTGACAACGCCTTTGTTGAAGAAAAGCAGTGAGAGAGTGCCCCCTATTGGTCAGTTCCATTTATTTCATCCACCATACACTAAAAGTTCCTCTTGACCTGGTTTCCCTCTGTTGCAGGCTCCCTTTAAATCAGGGGTCACCAACCTTTTTGAACCTGAGAGCAACTTCAAGGGGACTGAGTAGCACGAAGGGCACCTTGTTTGATACAAACTTCCTCAATAGCAAACTTGCGCCATCATCTTTAAACAATAATAATGAAAATAATATGTAAAAACACTGATCACATTTATGTTAATTATTCCTTACAATAATTAACAACGATTTCCACAACAATGACCATAGGAAACAAACACACACACACACACACACACACACACACACACACACACACACACACACACACACACACACACACACACACACACACACACACATATATGGGAATCTGTTCCAATATTTAAAAGTCAGAGGTATCCCATCTCTGAAACTTTGGTAAATATGTTTCTTGGCAGTTTTGTATGAATCAGCATAATTGCAGCATTTTGTTCAAAATCACACCAGTTACATTTCTGTGCAAATTGTCACTTCTAACATTTTTAGGAAATCATTAACGGTCATCAAATCATGCTTCATTTGTGCAAACCACGACCTTTGTAACATTTTTGAACAATTCATGAACTCTGTCCCATATTTGTACAAATTATCAGTTATTTAAGAAAAAAAATCTACTCTTTCACATTTTGAAATGAATCCTGTCACATTAGTACTAATCACCAGCATTTTTCACCAGCATTGCAACATTTTTAACAGATCATAACAAATCATTACATGTTTTCAACAAATTATTTTTCACATTTTTGTGTAATGGCACGGTGTTGTGAATGACAACATGTTACCTCTTTCTTTGTCTGTAAATGTGTGTTAGTGGGAAGCCTGGCATTGCAGAGCTTATCATGTCTTACCTTTACTTTGCAGCTCACAGTTCAGATGGTTCAGTTTCCCAGTGATGTCCGTTAAAAATGCAAGGGCAAGAATCCATTCAGTGTCCTCCAGCAGCAACGTGTCTTCCCCTTTGGATTGCATCAACTCTTTGATTTCGGACAACAGTGACAACAAACGCTGCAAAACTGGTCCCTTGCTGATCCATGGGGTTTCTGTGTGTAGTAACAGGTCACCATGATCAGCTGATAGCTCCTCCAGCAGCATCTTCAATGTCCTGGTTCTTTGGCTTTGGAGCCATTTATGATCTTTACGACACAAGTCATCACATGATCAAATCCGGCCACTTTTGTACATACATATGTCCTGCTGGTGAATGATGCAGTGGTAATGTAGGAATGTTGGGAAGTCTGGATCACCTCTGCATCCTACAATGAAGCCTGCATGGCGACCCGTCATGGAGGAGCTCCGTCTGTCGTCAGTGAAACGAGCTTTTCTAATGGTACATTTTTCTCCACGAAGACACTTTTCGCCACGTAGTAGATGCCAAAGCTGCCTTTCAGTCCCGTGTTTTTCCTGTCCGTAATGCGCATACAGTCTATGTGCTACCAGGTGGCTAGTTAGCATGGAAGCTTTGTAGCGGCTAAAGTAGCATCTCTCCACATTGTGCCGCTTTGCCGACGCAATAGTCGCCCCGCAAATAGGACACATACATTTATCTTTCACTGTCGTGAAAGTCATCGTGAAAATAGGGTTTTTCTCTTTCACTTCTCTGTCATGTTTTGGGGGTAAAAACCACATCTAGCTTCCCAAAGCGTCTGCACCCGGACGCTTCAGCAGAGTGACGTAGTAGTTGGACATGCGCAGTGAACTTTGACTCGGACACTGTCAAAGTTCATTTACACCGAAGACATTTTTGTTTTTAAAAAAAATTATAATAAATATTGTAATTCAAAATCTGCACTAATGTAAGTATTTTTGATTTAAAAAGAACAGCAACTATAATTTTATATAAAGAATTTCATGGTGACTAGTGTTATTTTTAGAACATGTGTGGCGGGCAACTCACATGGTCTCTGAGGGCAACCAGGCGCCCACGGGCACCGTGTTGGCTACCCCTGCTTTTAAATATTCACAACTTTTGGAATAAATTCACAAATGTACCACAGATATTTAAATATATATATATATATATATATATATATATATATATATATATATATATATATATATATATATATATATATATATATATATATATATATATATATATATATATATATATATATATATATATATATATATATTACAGCACAAATGTGACAGCAATGATGACACCTTTTATAAGTCCAAGTGCTGATGACAGAAAATAATATTTAATTCATATACGTACATTTATATTCCATTGATTTATTTTCTGTTCCTTAATTTCTAACTTTAAATGTAAGTGTAGTTTCTTTTTTTTTTGTTCTGTAATTTTGCTGGTTTGGGTATATTTTGTTTGAAATTAATTTTCTGTGTTTGGACTGACTTATTACAGCATTATTACTACATTATTAGGCCATTGCCAAGCTTTATGTTCTTGCGTGTTTCTGTTTTAATCTGTTTATGTGCATGTAAAGAGAGAAAATTAAAAGTTAAAAACAAAGCGACAGCTAATAATGTAACATTTTGTACATTTAAGGTAACAGTAATATTAAACTGAGCCGAAACAACCTTTGTGAGAAAATTACAGTCAGTGATGAAGAGACATGAAAGTAATTATCATTAATTTAGAAGTCATTACAGAGTATATATAGAATATACATTGCTCGTCCAGAAAAAAAAAGTCACACACTCTAATATTTTGATGGACTCCCTTTAGCTTTGAGTACAGCACACATTCCCCGTGGCATTAGTTCAATAAGCTTCTGCAATGTCACAGAATTTATTTCTCTCCAGAGTTGCATTCATTTTTCCCCAAGATCCTATATTGATGGTGGGAGAGCTGCACCACTGCACAAGGTATTCTCCAGCACATCGTGCTCCCTGATCCACTCATTCTCAATATGAGCTCCATGAATCCTGGCATCATCATCTTGGAATATGCTTGTGTCATCAGAGAAGAAAAACTTCACTGATGGAAAGACCTGGTCATTCAGTGTATTCAGGTAGTCAGCTGACTTAATTCTTTGGGAACATAATGTTGCTGAACCTGACCAACCCCAGATCATAACCTGAACCCCCACAGGCTGGTAGACACTAGCAATGAGTGCAACAATTCATCCGCCTCTCTTCTTACCCTGATGCCCCATCACTTTGGAACAGGGTAAATCTGGACTCACCAGACCACATGATCTTTTTCCATTGCTCTAGAGTCCAATCTTTATGCTCCATAGAAAATTGAAGCCTTTTTTCCCCATTAAGCCTCACTGATGGTGATTTTCTTAGAGCTACACAGCTGTTTAGTTCCAAACCCTGGAGTTCCTTTCTCAGTGTCACTTCTAAACATAGCCATGAGTTCTACTGTTGATTTCCTACGATCATCTAAGAGTTTGTTCCAACCACATTTGTTTCTCGAAGATGATGGTTCACCACTATCCTTCCAGGTTTTAATAATGTGTTGGACGGTTCTTAACTTGATTTTAGTAGTTTCAGAAATCTCCTTGGTTGTTTTCTTTGCTTGATGCAGGCCAATAATTTGACCCTTCTGAGACAGATTAACATCCTTTTCATGACCACAGGATATGTCTTCCAACACGGTTGTTTAAGAAATGAGAAGCTCCTCACTACATCAGCTAGGATTAAATAAGTTGTTGCAGCTGAAACATATTCATCACTGCAGTAATTATCCAATGGAAGGTTCTTTATGATTTGCTTAGTTAAATCCAGGTGGCAACTTTGTTTTTGGACAGCCAGTGTATATAGAAGTTATTAAATTAGACTAAAACATGTCTTGGTAAAGATTCTAACAATAAAAGTGAAAATCTCATGTTCTGCTTGTGTCTGTCCTGGTGCTTTGATACACAAGTTTCACAGGAACAAACTCACAGTGCAAGTCAACTTTAGCCACCAGGAAAAAGGCCAGACACATCTACTACTGTCGTCCTTTGAAACAGGAATAATGCTACCATTTGTTTTTCCACAGCAGAGTTATCATGAAAAATCTCTCGTCCTTAGTGGACCAGATGGGCAGTTCTGGCAGAGCAGCCATCACAAAAGGCAATTATAAAAGAGTGATCACAAAACTCCCCCTCCAAAAATCAAACCAACATGTACTTTGGCACTGCAGCAAGTGGTAATATCATTGTACGCCAGGATACAAGAGTAAAGAACAGTAATAAAAGAGGATAAAACGCCCAAGCTTCTCTGATTGTCTTCTTTGTTTTACATAGATTCTTGAGGAAAACGGTGATTTGGTGACGGGCTTCTCTTGATCAGTGGAAATCCTTAAGGAAGCCAGTGCAAAAGCAGGAAAAATAAATGTCTCAATTGCTGGAATCTTGCTTTTATAAGGAATGCGTCAAGTTTGGATCTAACAATAACGGTGATTTTTTTTGGACAGCTTTAACATAAACAGAATGATTGAACAGAAACTGTATTCCACTGTCAGCAGGATGACCACTTCTCAGTTTCTTTCTGAGCAGTGAAGCTGTGGGATGTGAAGTTGGTGCAAAAACCATCAGTCTCTCACAAACTTCATTCAATACAGTAATTTGAACTTTGGAAAGAATAAGTATACTGATTTTTCTTGTTCATTCTGACATACAACGCGCCTTGTAGGTCATAGGAAAGCAAAAGCAACATAAAAATATAATCCTAATTCTTTAAAGCTTTAGTCAGTAACAAATTAAAAGTCCATTTTGTGTCAGCCGGACTTACTCTGCTCCATCTTTCTCAGCTTTTGAAAGTGTAGTGTCTTTGTATCGCTGCTGCCCACGAGGAGGCGAACTTATGAGGGGCCATCAGGGACTGCCAGAGCTCTCATCTAACATTTTTTGCCATTCTCTTGATAGTTTTAAGTGAATCCACATTTTCAGAGCCACAACTGATATTTCACACATGAACAACAAATGAACTAGAAAAGCTGTCAGAGAGTGCAGTACTCCACCAAGGCTGTTCATTCCCCCACATGGCATTGTCAGAAATGCAGCATTTGTTTTTTTTTTTTTTAGGAAGGCAGCATTTGCTTATTTATCAGTTATTGATGATTAGAAATCACGGCAACATAGAATGTGTTCACTTAATATAGATGTACCCGCAAACAAAATGACCTTGCGCTGAGCACAGGCGTGTGTTATGCATGTAAACATTATGCACAAATACAGAATCTCGTGACCTAAATATGTAGTGGGTGGCGGGAATTGATGGGACTCGGAAACACCCCCACAATTTAATTGTTCCTTGAATAATTTCTGCCGGATAACTCACGATAAGTCCGCAGCGGTTGAGTTGTAGTAGGATTGCAATCATGTGATTGTCAGCAAGTAGCTTGTTGTCATAGTTACAGTGACACCATGCCACTATTTTACAATGACAAAGAAATCTTTAACAAATTTGTATTTCCAGACTATAAGCAGCATCACTGCCAAATCTAATAAGGTGGTCCTTGTGTCAATTCTGACCTTGCCTGAAATTTTAAATGGGTGATGTTTTAGTCCACATTTACAGATGCTGTACTGCTAGTACTGCCATCCATCAGAAGGGTAATGTTGGTTTTTAGACTATAGTGTTCATCCTCACTTTTTGCATTTTAATTGCACAGCAAACTGCTCAGTTTAAGTCTGCAGCTCAAGAGAACAGCTCCACTAGGACAAACTCTTTCTCCATTCTGGGCCCATTTATTCTTCTGGGCTTTTGCCTTCTTCAGCCATAGACCTCTGCCCCTAGTCCTCTACTATATCTTCACTATTCACCAAACATTTCAAGGTAGAATTCAAACAGACATGCAGAATATAAACTTCACTCAACTCTTAGAATTGAAAAAGAAACATCTGTTTTTTTGAAGTGCCTTTCTGTTCATCTACTATTACCATTCCAATAAGATTGTGGAGGGCAGGTGGAAGCCTGGAAGGTGTTTGTGCCAGAATACGTCAGTGCCTCCGTTCTCTCAGATGACACGCTTTTTGGTGTCTGTAGAGAAATTATGTAGATTTTTTACTGTGCAACCATCGAGTCCATACTCAGGTACAGGGTCACCTGCTGGTTTGGGGCTCTCACAGTCTAGTCTAAAACTCAGATCATAACCTGGTGAAGATGGCGAGCAAGATCATGGGTACCTCTGTTCCACTCACGCCACAAGACTTTATACAGGGCACCATCAGGCAAGCAAATAATAGTCTCCCTGATGCATCACATGTCCTGTTCACAGGATACGAGCTGTCGAATTCAGGCACGAGATACAGAGTCCTGCCGTGCAGACTCAACTGTTTTAAAAACTATTTTATGCCTCTCTTAATCAAGCTCATTAATGAGCAGTTAGGTGCAGCTACCAAAGGGAGGCAATTGGGTGTTGTGTACATGGGGACGTGTGACATCTATGTATGGAGGTATGTGTGAATTTTAGTTTTTTCTTTGTATTATTTGAACTTATTTATTATATGTCATGTATTTTTATGTGTCTTTTAGTAGTATGTTTTCTGTTTTATGTGCTGAAGTGCAGCTTGATTTTACCTTTGTCCAAGACAAATTTCTCCCTCGTGAGACAGTAAACTTGACTTGACAGTAGCAGCACGGAGCCATTAACAACACAATATCTCTTTATAGTTAAGATTGTACATGCTTTTTGAAACAGGCACATAAACTATTGTGTTAAAGTATTTTGACACAAGAGGGCAGCATTTTATTTCCTATAGTTATGGGGTAGGCACAAAAAACGCTTCTCATTCTTCACGACTCTCCCTGAATGAAATGGCTTGTGTTTCTGGACTGAATGACTCCCCTGACCTGAAACAACTAATCTGGTTTACCGTCGCTGACACGGATAATCAAACGAGTTAAACTCTGACAGAGGAGATGGAGGGGTCTGCTGGAAGTCATTTAGGAGGATGACTCAGTGTTTTAACAGTAGCCCTTCCTCGTCACTGAGAAACTTGCCGAGAAGGTTCTGATTCACTCACAATCTATTACAGAGCTCCTAAATCAAGGCTGCAGTCATGCACTGGAATGCAGGCTGTACATGTTCAGGAAGACAAACATGATCCATCTATGACTTATGTGGTTGTCACATGGTGTGAAGATGGTAAAAATGCTGAAAAAAACGGTATGAATGGAAGTCTTGTCCCTCACACCCATCCCCTGCACAGTGCTGGGGGCCGAGCTCACCAGTTTAGCGCGTTGCGTGCCTGCAGATAATTACCTTGTGCCTACAGAGAGCAGTATCCACTGTGCAGGGAGCTTAACTGGCTAACAAGAAATGAGCTCATGGCTACCTATAGTGATAAGACGCCTGAGGGTATGCCACTGTGTTTAAACTACTCTCCAGCATTTATAGAGTTCAGTAACTTAAGTGTAACTTGGCACGCTGCGTTGTTTGTCATTGGGAATTGTGTATTCGTGTCTTGTTTTTCATTATTCTTATTTATTACTATTGTTATGTATTTTCTCCAAAGTTGCCATGATGAGTGTTCTGTTTTACACAAGACAAAATTCAAAGCAGATTAAATCTTGGATCATTTTGATGCTTTCTGGATTAAATATCTGCCCTTTTCCATTTTTTGTGTACTTCATTTTATTCTTTCGCCTTCTTATCTTTTACCTGATTGTAAAAGGCCCTATTTTAATAAAACATGGATTTTTTCCCGC
This sequence comes from Amphiprion ocellaris, assembly GCF_022539595.1. Classification (NCBI taxonomy): domain Eukaryota; kingdom Metazoa; phylum Chordata; class Actinopteri; family Pomacentridae; genus Amphiprion; species Amphiprion ocellaris. The sequence goes on from NC_072785.1 coordinate 17,721,147, forward strand.
CTGTTTTCTCAGGATGAGGTTCAGACAAACTGACTCGAATAAAGTCACGCATTAAAGTTTATGGTACGCTAAGTGGACACCAGAGCAGTCTTTCCTCATGCAGAACTCTGGGCCTGTTGGCTCGAGGAGTGACGTTCAGAGAGGAAGGTCTGTTTATTTATCTATGACTGATTAATCTTCTAAATGACCGCATCGTGCCAGCCAAAAGCTGGGGTAATTACTGCCATACACTTGGGATTTGTGTTGCCCCAAGAAAGGCCTTTCATGCAGAGCACAGCAGGCTTCTATGGTGTACCTGTGTGTGTCCGTACGTTGGAGCTCGCAAGATACGCCGCAGCAGAGACTTCATCTGTAGACTGAGGTTACTGTGCGAGCTGCGATTACAAATCACAGTTCTGTGGGAAATGATGGTGAAACACATACGTCAACAAATAGATAAATTTCAAAAGCTCCCAATTTGACAGGCTAGAAAATGGATTTATTTGAGCCAAACTCTACAACACTGTTTGTATTCGTTAATTTCCAGAATCAAAGATCATTAGAAGCTCCCACACAGATTTGAAGTGTGGTTTTACTGCTTTTCTAATAAGCATAAATCAAGGCATCTCTGAGAAATGTTTGACAGGGAGCCATGGTGTTGAGGCGTCAGGGAAGATTATGTGTCGATGCAGATGATTTCATAATGAGAATGGTGAGGAATGCTCAATTTTCACGCTAGGCCCATAAAAACTGTTACCAGAGTGAAAATGTGGCCACCAGAATAAAATTTTAACATGTGTAGATGTGTTTCCTTTAGAAGAGGGAAACTGAGAAAACACTGTTAATTGCTCTCAGTCTCAAACCACATGTACAGTAGTGGCTTGGAGAAACACACTGGCATGCACTTCCAGATTTTGTAAGACAGATTTCATTACACAACACACTGCTGCTCTAATACTGACATAAAGGTAGAGGAAAACAAAGCAAACAAATCATTTTTCAAAAGTACAAAATCTGCTCCACGGTCGTCCTCCTAACCTCGGTTTCCTTTCGGTGGGAGATGATCATTAATCTTAAGAAGAGTAATTATAAGGTTCCTAATTGCAGCACAGTGTGAAGTGTGAACATGTTTGGATTTATGATTGGCATATTTCATGTGCAGGAAAAGGAGACACTGGCGTTGCATGCCTTTTATTAAATGAAGTCTAGACTGAATCCTGCCTGGTAAAAGCTAAATTGTCCATCTCAAATGACCTATAAAGCCTGAGGTCTTGTTCCTGGAAATTTGTGTGTCAAGAGGAAATATGATTAGTCAAATACAACAAGCAAGTCTTTGGATGTGTCTTATATTTAGTTAATAATAATATTTAGCTACACTATACATACAGGCTAACTTAGAGCTAACATGAAGATCAGACTTTCCAAAGGTTTGACAGTGTAAAATAGCTCTAAATAGACTTAATTTAATGCTTTGCTGTTTCACTGCTTTCACCGGGTCAAGGCAGCACAATAGGACCCCTCTCTCCCTTCTCCTTTTTCATAAATCCTCGAAATGATTTATTTCCTAGTAACTTTGCTCGTGAAATTGATGTGGACCCGGGGCCTTTGTAGCGTCTGGTTTCCCCGCAGGCTGCAGTAAAATCAGGCTGAGGTCCAGGAGTGGGGCAGCGCTTGCGTGACTGCAGAGTGGGGGAGAGCTGGCCATAAGTCTCGGCGGAGGGGCACCTGCGAGCGCCCCCGCCTCCGTGCGTGACACAATGTGGCCCCCAGACAAAGCACTCAGGCTGATAGATTTGAGGGCCCATAGTTAAGTGTGCAGATTTATGACGGGCAGTTGCAGTATGTCAGAGAAACTGTGTTACTTTTGCAGTGAAATGAGGCCTCTTCCTACAGGAAAACATGGAGAGAGAACAGAGGAAGAAAAAAAAAATCCAAGGTGCTTTCAGGTTACTGACCATGATTTGCAAAACTCTCTAAGCAACACAACGCCTTGCTGTGTTTCGGGAGGGGCGGCCAGATGGCTGCAGACACACACACACACACACACACACACACACACACACACACACACACACACACACACACACACACACACACACACACACACACACACACACACACACAGAGAACTTGACTGAGATGAACTGTTGTGCTTGTCTGAGTCCTGGAAGTCGGCTCAAGCTCTGTCTTTGCTGTTCATCAACGTCTTTCATCAGCTGAGGAGATATAGAGAGTGCTGCAAATGGAGGGGTCATAAAAAAGGGAGAGCATAGAGGAAAGGTGGGAGGGAGACTGAGGGCGCAACCTCTTGGAACATTCAGAATGAAAACTTGACCTCTGGATTTGAAGCTTCTCCTCCCTACAGTTTCCTGTCTCCCCTTCTCACGTCATGTGCAGCAGCAGGAAAGATCATTCCCTTTCATGTCACGTAACGGAGTCTCCTCCTTGTCCCCTCATGACCTGAGCGGCTCCTCATCAGCCTCATCACTCACTCACTGCTCTGTGAAGCACATGGCATGATAAGTCACGAGAAGTGGGAAAGCCGAAGAACTCTCACACGTTCAGAGCTGTCCGTCAAACGTCGCCGATTATCACAATCACTCCATCACGCAGTTGACACTTGAAGCATGGGGTGCTGTTGCATATTTTGCAAACAAAAGTGCAAAAGGACTTTTGTGGTAAGGTTTCCTCAGCCATAGGAGCGCACGAAAAGTAATAGAAAACAGATGGGGATTTATTGTTTGTTACTATACACTGCTTGAATAAAACCACAAGAAAACGACCTTCAGGGGCAGCAAGGAAAGTCGTATTTCACAGTTCCCACAGAGCTTTTAGGGGAGGTTAAATAAGAGTTATCACCATTTAATATTACACTCGTCTAATACACCAATATCTGTACAATTTCCACACTGATTTATGTGTAATATTCAAGTATTCCTGTCATTATATTATCCTTCCTTTAAAACAGATGCTGCCGACATCTCACTGTGAAGAAGGATTTAAACAGACCTCATAACCACCAGTTGGGTAGCACACTTTGGGGACATGAAAGCTCATGGTTAACAATCTAAAGCCGTCTGGATTAACTCATAATGCGCCTAGTTTGCTTGCTATTGACTTGACTCCCGTTTGGGCTATTAAAATTCACACTTGGTGAAGCTGTGGTCTTTGCTTCACACAAATGGTTCAGGCTTTCCCACAATGATGAAGCGTTTGTACCAGGGACAGATTCACCCGCTGGTTTAATGCTGCAGAGTTATGAAATCTTCACAGGTGGAAAGCGAACACTTGGCTGGTTTGTTTAACAGTATCAACACTTTCAGGATATTATTTAGCAGTTTCCAGTCTGCCAGCAGCACTGAGAGGGAAATTGTCACTTTTCAATGCTAGGCCAGTCCTGATTCAGAATCTTATGTTGAATCTACAGTGGAATGCCACTTTTCTATCGACATATACCATTTTCCACCTTCATTAGTTGCTTGTTATTGGTTGGTCGCTCTTGCCTAGTGATCAGACTGTCACATCAGTAACACCCAATAAAATATGTACATTTTATGCCAATGACTTGATGACAACTATGAATATGTTATATTTAAACCTTCAAAAGTAGTTTCACGTAAATGAGCTTGAAATAAAAAACATGAAACTATTCTGTTGCTTTCTGTTGCTGATACATGATTTTCAAACATCTGATTGTAAAGTAATATGATATAAGCATCAGTAAACAGTTTACTGTGGGATCTAGAGCGCTATACAGTGGGGAAAACAAGCATTTGATACACTGCAGATTTTGCAAGTTTTCCCACTTACAAAGAATGGAGAGGTCTGTAATTTTTATCGTAGGTACACTTCAACTGTGAGAGACAGAATCTAAACAAAAAAATTCGGAAAATCACATTAATTTGCATTTTATTGTGTGAAATAAGTATATGATCACTTTCCAACCAGCAGATATTCTGTCTCTCACAGACCTGTTAATTTGTCTTTAAGAGCCCTCCTATTCTCAACTCATTACCTGTATTAATTGCTCTTTGAACTCATTACCTGTATAAAAGACACCTTTCCACACACTCAATCAATCAGACTCCAACCTCTCCACCATGTGCAAGACCAAAGAGCTGTCTAAGGACACCGGGGACAAAATTGTAGACCTGCACAAGGCTGGGATGGGCTACAGGACAATAGGAAAGCGGCTTGGTGAGAAGGCAACAACTGTTGGCACAGTTTTTCTAGAATGGAAGAAACTCAAGATGACTGTCAGTCTCCCTCGGTCTGGGGTTCCATGCAAGATCTCGCTTCGTGGAGTATCAATGGTCATGAGAAAGGTGAGGGATCAGGTCAGAACAACACGGGAGGACCTGGTCAATGACCTGAAGAGATTTGGGACCACAGTCTCTAAGGCTACCATTAGTAACACACTACACCGTCATGGATTAAGATCCTGCAACATGTGAAAGGTCCCCCTGCTAAAGCCATCACATGTCCAGGCCTGTCTGAAGTTTGTAAATGACCATCTGGATGATCCAGAGGAGGCATGGGAGAAGATCATGGGGTCAGATGAGACCAAGATAGAACTTTTGGGTTGAAACTCCAGTCACCGTGTTTGGAGGAAGAAGAAGAATGAGTACAATCCCAAGAACACCATCCCAACTCTGAAGCATGGGGTTAGAAACATCATGCTTTGGGGGTGCTATTCTGCAAAGGGGAAAGGATGACTGCACCATATTAAGGGGAGGATGGATGGATGGATGGATGGATGGATGGATGGATGGATGGATGGATGGATGGGGCCATGTATCATGAGATTTTTGGCAACAAACATTCTTCCCTCAGTAAGAGCATTGAAGATGGGTCGTAGCTGGGTTTTCCAGCATGACAATGACCCGAAACACACAGCCAGGGCAGCTAAGGAGTGGCTCCTTAAGAAGCATTTCAGGTCTGGAGTGTTATTAGTATATTTGTGGGTTTACCCTGCTTGAACTGAAAAAATGTGTTACCTGTCTAGCATCAAACAGCAGATGTACAGTACATTTAACCAGTGGCTAGACATATAATTCCAGATTAATGTGTGTCTCAGTTCTGTGCAACAAAGCAACATTTTGCTAAATTCATGGAGAAAATATGTTTACCGTTTGTTTTAACATAACTTAATGCAGACTTACAGTTATGTCTAAAGTTAGGTCAAACTTAAATTATGAGACAAATGTGGAGAAAAATAATCCAGGTTTCTTTTATTTGTCACCTCTCGTCTCAATCAAAAATAAAAAAGCTGTCAGAGATTGTGTTTTGTGTATCAGTGGTACATCTGAATACATGCATACTGTATGTTCAGCACCCTGAGCCCACAGAGATCTGATTTCAGTTAGGTCATATTGTTGCTCAAGCATGATAAATTCTGTCTGTCTGCTCAGTCTCACTCCATAGGGAGTCCTTAATCACCCCACAGTGCTTCTAATTACACATGCAAGTGTGAGAATATATTCTTCTGTGTAAATAAATGAACTGTGATCACATAAAGAGACAAATACGGAAAGCATCCACTCTCATGCCAGCGCTAATCAAATCTTGTTTGTATCTGTGTGTTTGCATTTGGGTTAGTGGCAGTTTAATGTGAAGGACCACCAGAAAAGTTTGTTTCCTGGAACAGCAGAAGACGGTTGTTTTTTCGTCTCCTCCATGGCTCATTTTTAATGTCTCTTGTTTGTCATTTATAGCAGTCCCAGAACATAAGGATGTGGCTCTTCTAAGTATTTCACGTATTGTCCCAATATGTGGTCCAGCTCTTTCACAAAACGCTATTGGACAAACCACACCATTTCGGCTTGATGAGTATTCATTTGGGACAAATAAATCTTTTTAACATGCTGCTTTGAATGTGTCCATTGAACACACGTAATAAAAGATGTGTTGTACCCCTGTGACGCAGCAGTTGGTGAGCAATAGTATGTTTAAAAGTTATCATGTGTAAATTTCACAACACTTTTGTGGGAATACAGACTCAGAGACCAAAGAGTTGTGTTACTCAGTGGGCTCCTTCCTGTTCCACAACTCCTCGTTAGGAGCTGGTGTCTGTGTTTACAGCCTAAGCATGACTTCTAGCGTCTAGAGCCAGACAGCTCCAAGCGATTCCATCCCAGCAGAGGTACTGACTGAAGCGATGGCAGAGGTTAATCGGGAACATACTTGTGACTATGTCGGGCTGTGTTATTCTGCTTTTCTGACATTCTGCTTGATTTATGGGCTTCATCTTGCTGCTGTTCACTGCGGCTCTTCCCTGAATTAAAGGATTAGTGGGAAGTGACGTCGGTTGAAGTTCCCTGCTTCTCCGTGCATGCTCATAATTTTCATAGGGGTGTGCGTGCTTTAACCTACAGTTGGTGGAATCGGATGCAATTACCCTGACGAATTACATCAGACACCCACTTCTAACTATCTTCTGGTGCAGTGTAATTACACTGTTGAGTTGAGCTAATGTTTGTCCACTAAACACTTTGTAGTGTAAAATCAGCACAACCAGTGAAAAGTCTGCATCCACGGAATTTGAACCACGTGTTCACTCTTGGTTTTTTAAGGCTTTCAGTGTCTTTTTAGAGTTACTGAAAAATTAAAATAGTCTATGGCATGTGCATGATGACTGCTCTTCGGCCTACCTGAGATTTGCCACTGAGGGCCAATAGGAGGCAAGTCAACATCATTTAGTCAGGGATGAGACTTTATTTGAGCAAGTCTAGTACCGAATCCACAATAATTACATCAAAAACGTGTTCATATTAATTAACAAAAGTTAATTAAAGTTATGCAGAATTAAAACTTGACTGAGTTGAGCCTGAGGTTTTCACGTTCCACTTCAGCTCCAATCATGCCCTACATCTTTGCTCATTTTTGGATTAGTTGGGCGTCAGAGGGAGGTGTGTCTAAGTTTATTTACACCTTTGTAGGACAGGATAATTAAGAAATTAGTTGTATTTTTTAACTGATGATAAAGGTACATAATTGTCCAACTGTCACAACTTAAAATGATTCACTTTTGTAAATATTTGTAAGGTGCAAAGTGACTTACAAGTAAAAAATCTTTTTCACATTTAGATGGGTCAATATATAATTGAGGGACTTTTGAAGTTCATAAGACATATCTTGCAAACATTTTTATTAAAAGTAAAAAAATGTTTTAATGTTCATTATGATCCTGTCTTTACAATAATTATTTATTATAGAAACAATCACTTATTAATATAAAATTACTAGCTACCACTAAAATGTCAACTAAATAACCACCCAAATTTAATAACCACCTTCTAATCAGCTAAACAATAATAAAATTTGCTTATTCAAAATTTGTTTTGATTGTGTTTTTTAATTAAGTTGAGTTAATCATGACAGATATTTCTTTTTTGGCAATATATCAAATTTTATATGAAAAATAAATTGTATCTCTGTGCGAGAAATCATTTTCAACTAAGTTACCCATTACAAAAACACCTCTCAAGGAAGTGTGTTGATTCCAGATCACATGACCTGCTCCACATGATGTCATTTCCTCCTGAAGAAAAGACTGGCAAGACTTCAAGGCTTTCTGAGTTATTTAATATAAAGTAGTGTGTGAGTCAAGTGTGGATTTATCACGTCAACAGGTTTACTACAATATCTTTATAAATAACTTTCAATTTCAATTTTATTCAATTGTATATATAATATGTAGAAGAATCTTTGTCTAAAAATACCATGTGTTTAGTTAGAAAAAAAGAATTGTTGATTTTAGGTCTGAAAACAGCAAAAATGTCAACTATGATACCTGTCAACTATGTTACAAAAAGTCCTGCAATTATATATTGACCCAGATAAGTTTTGCTTATCCTTGTATAATTATAGCATGCTCAGTATGGGTTTAGCAGCAAGTGCAGCAGAAAGCTCTGAATGCATTCACCTTGCGTGAACCCATTTTTTGCTGATTCGTGTTAGTCCCGGCCCCTGCTCCTATCTATATTTGTATACCCAAGCCGAGTACAATAGGGGAACTTTGGCAGGCGAGAGAATGTGCAGAGACATGAACGTTAGCGTGAGCATTTGCTGGATTACATCAGTGGGAACAAGTGAACTCTCAGCACACTGCCACGATCCTCATGCTCCCTTTTCTCCGGCACTCTCAGTGGACGGCAACTGGGACGGTAAACTCTGAATGACCCGCCTTTGCATGTCATTCCTCAAAAGCAGTTACAGTGGGGCATATTTCCCTTTGACCAAGCAGGGAGGTCACACACTCAGATATACCAGCCACACATCAACGCTCACATGCAAGGCACAGAGTTCTTTCAGTGGTTCATCCTAGCCCCCCAAGCCCTCTCCTAAATTGTCTCCACACACACCACCACCTCTACCAAACACCTCTTCCATTGCTCCACTCCAACATAACCCCTCCCTGAGTGTGGTCAGAATGTGCCTTTCACACGGGCGACTGGCCAAAGCAAATAAACCCGCCACATGCCAGCTAACGAGGGCATGAACGGGGTCAGTGGGGGGGCTTGCTGGGAGGGGCCAGGAGTGACAGAGGGAGGGACATGGTCACGCAAAGAAAACAAGCTCAGCAAGAGTGAGCCAGCCTTCTCACGCAGGGGCCCAAACATGTGTCTTGTCATGCAACAGCCACCCCATCAACCCAAATTAGGACTGACGGAGGTAATAAAGCGAAGGAGCAAAGAAGGAGAGTGTAAAAGTGAAAAGGGAGGATATATTGTTCACCTTTTAGAGAAGTCTTACCAAACAACTTGGATGACCTCATATACCCCAGAGTGGCGGGCTGTCTGCATGGTAAAGCCTCAGCAATCAGATTTGTCTTAGTCACACACACCATGTCCTCAGTTAACTCTCCATGAAAAGCATTTTCTTTTTAAGATCACAAGGGTCTATGACTTCAAATTTGCCAAAGACACTTCAGAAAGAAATAATTTAACATACTTTGGCATTAAGACGAACGCACACATTTTGGAGACATTCAATGTCAATTTTGTCTGGTGATAGGGACGCTTGAAACAATTAAATAATAGTTCGTACGACATGTCAGCCAACCATATGGCCAAGAAACAAGATACAAAAGTGCTTACAGCAGTTCCGAATTGGCTGTACACACGAAAAGTGACAGAAGTTGTTCCATGAAGAAGTCAAGAAGAATGCTTAAGAGAAGCATTCCAACCCTCGCTTTGCCTGGCCAATCGCTATCTGAAGTGGTTGTACTCATTGGCTTGTTGTTTATTAGAAAGTTCTGCTGTCATCAGCGAAGGGTGGGTGGTGCGGGTTTCAAATGCTGTTCAACAGTGTGACAAACACGTAAGCTGAAGTACACTGAAGACTAAGGCCAGTGTTAGGCCAAAACCTTGATTATACGTCCTGACAGATGTACACATGGACAGCTGAGGACACCATAGCTGTTGCTAGTTCTCTGGAAGTCCACAGGGAGGTCCCTGTTCCACACATGCACAACAGGTAGCGACTACTCATTTCACGTAAAAAGGTACATGATCTGCAAGTCTGCAAGGTTCCACTATGGTCTATGTGATGTAAATCTCGTCATCTTCCCAAGGCTAAATTTGTGTCCTCATAACTACACTACCAGGGCAACAGTGTGCAGTTTTGCAGTGGTGTGCCAGCATTGCATACGAAGATATGACCAACTGCACTTGTCTTAGCCAGTCTTTTCAGTGGACTCTAGGCAGACAAGGAAATAGTATGTTTCCAACAACAATGTCTGTATACACATCCCTATTGGAGTTTAATAACAGCTTAAAGAATAGATAAACACAGTGACACATTGACACAGGTGTGGAACTGTAGAGTAGCCTAGAAAGTTTACTCTTCAGCTCACTGTTCTGTGAAGACACCAGAAAAAAACTAAAGAAACTCATTCACACAAGAAGAAAAACCTGAAAAACACTCATAGTAATCATAAAACTACAGTTAATAGATACAAATCATTCTACAAGAGGTAAGAGTATAGTTCTGGTGACATAGTAATTGCGTCCATCTTGCCTGACTATAGATAAACTCATTGCCTCAGTATGTCCTTGGTTCAGAAGCAAGTACAAACATCAGAGCAGGAGGAGATCATTGATGAGGCCGGCCTCCTTCCACTGAGAGGCAGCTAGTCTGATGGTCTGAGGAGGAATATGTCAGCTAGTATAGGTGGTCTGTGCCAGATGTGAGATATTGGGTGCCTCTTGGCCTCAGAGAGAGCATATGGAATACATTGTGCATGGGGGACTCCTCTGACACTCTCTGAAGCTAGTTGGATTGTGAGGCAGCCCCTGCTTTTCCCTACAGAAGCTGGGCGACGTAGAAATGCAGCACATTCGCTGCAGGGTGCAACAAAGACGAGGGGGCAGCAAAACATGTAGGGTGAGAGGGTCAAACTTTAGGGTCTGTTTGTGTCTGGGTCTGCCTCCACGGGAAGCCTGGATATGACGGAACTCATGTCTCAAATGACACCATTCATGAAGTTATCTGAAGTCTGTTATCTGAAATGTCTGTTAAGTATGCAGTTTAGAATTATAAAATAGCTTTATTGCTTGAGGGTGATATGGAACCTTTATTTAGCCATCTTTTAACTTTTCACAAAACATGGCCTTCAGATGTGCTACAATGCTGCTTCACCCTGAGGCTCCTATAATAATGACAAGGAATCAACAAGGCGTATCAAATGATGAGAAAAAGGCATATCATCGTATATGAAACACTGAGACAGCATTGGTCTTCATTGCAGACATCTGTGAAACTGTTCCCAAACAATGACAAAGTGCTGCTCGCTCCAGCTTTGCCTGCAGGGCTCATTTAAAACACCATAAAAACAAAACCAGTGTTCCCCACCAAGTGAATTTATTCGGAGTCTGTTGTGCAAATTAACACAATTCTGACAATCTTTCTCACACTCTTTGCAGATAATTCACTGGCACCTCTTTTCACTCTGTTCATTTCTTTCAAGTAAAATATGAGTGAAATAAGGACATCTGTCCACCTGAAATCCACAGTTGAGAGATTAAAAAAGGTGTAAACCAAGTGATTCATAGTGTTGTACTGCTGGTGTGAAATCAGGACTAGCATGTCACACTAAATAACGGACATTTGATAATATTTGTCTATGTTTAGACATTCTCTCCTTGAACAATAGGACAGCTAATGGCTATTTGTCTGCTAACAGCTGTGTGTTTACATTCCCCGATAAATGACTGTAGCACAGAGAAGAACACGCCTTATATAGGAAAAGTCCAGAGTGTAAGGATTTGAACTTCCCTAAAGAGAGGAGTTAGCCAAAATGTAATCATTGTAAATGCATTTTTTGAGACTCTCGGGCTCACCATACATTAAAGAGACTGCACAATATAATATGAGCGCTTCAGTCATGTTGGCAGACCTTGTAACACAAACTGTATCTGTCTGTGTGCATGTGAGTGACAGCCTGAAAGCATCCTAATTTCTGCTTGCATTGCAAAACTACACATACATGTGTATGCACGCCTCTACAGCTTGACACAGGTAAGCAGGTCAATGGTCCCAGGTTATTTCCACATGGGCCAGAGAGGATAAGGTGGACTCCAGTGCAGCTGGGACTACTGAACCTGCCAGAGTGAAATAACGTCTGGAAACTGAGCAGTGATTTGCATGAAATGATGATACAGGATACATGTGTTACAGAAATTGCATTTAGTAAGTAAACAGTATTCTGTTTTCTATCTAAAACTGTTACTCACTCCAAGGCATTCATAGTCAGATGTCAGTCCTAATTTTTCTTAAAGAGCTGAGCTGAGTGGCAGAAGAATGTCTGTGTGGAGTCGTCCAATTTGAATCTATGAAGTTGACTTTGCTTATGGATTGAGTTTGTCATGCACGCAACAGAGTGTATAAACAACACTACACAAAGAGGGACATGAAAAATATCTGGGATTAATGTGTTATTTGTAAAGTAAAGGATGCTGTCAGTACAAATGGTCTGAAGGGCAGACGAATTTTGAAAAATTAACCGAGAGCCACACCGTGCTGTTCTCTGCAGAACAAACAGAAGGTCTAATCTCTGGAAATGTAAGGTGGTCGTGACTATTTGCTTGTGTGCAGATGCAAGCAGCAGAAATTACTTTCTTCCGAAGGATGGCTAAGCTCAGCCTTAGAGACAGGGTAAGGACTCGGACATGTGAAGGGATTTCAAAGTGCAGTCGCTGCTCTTTTGCATAGAAAGGAATCAGCTGAGGTGTTTCGGGTATCTGATTAGGATGCCTCCTGGGTGCCTTCCATTAAAGATTTGCCGGTTACGTAGAATAGAGAGGAGATCTCAGAGTAGACCCAGACTGGAAGGACTACATATCTTATTTGGCTTGGAAACGCCTGGGGATCACCTCAGGAGCTGCTGGAAAACATTGCTGGGTAGAGGGACATCTGGAATACCCTGCTTAGTCTGCTGCAACTGCAACCGACCATGGATAAGCAAAAGAAAATGGATGAATAGAGTTACTAGTTATTTTTAAGAGGAATATTTTCACAATGGATAACACAACATGCTTTTCAACCTGTGTTTTCCAAACATTGTGGCTTACAAAAAGCAGTGCAGTGTGTAGTCAGGGTCGCATTTCAGATGTCTATTACTTACTAACAGCTCCATCAAATAGTGATGTTTTTCTCTCTAAACCTCTTACATAGTTTAGTTTGACCAACAATCAAAGTTTAGAGGAAAAACCAAAACTTGTAAACAGATTGGTGAACCAGAACTTTGTTTTTTGGTTTTTCCTATTTCATTAATTAACTGACAGTCCCTCAGATTCATCTATTGTCCCTGTATATGAAGAAGTTCAAACTAGCTCCACTTGCAGCAGCTACAACAGTAACATGTTGATGTTTCTTTACTAATAATCTAATGATGTCTGAAGAAATATTGTATCAGTCAGAGGAACCAAACCACTACTTTTCCATTAATCCTTTACCTACTTTTTGTGCTTATTTACGTCCATTTGTGGATTTTTTACATAGGTGTTTTACTTGTAATGGAGTATTTTTACATCATTGTACTGGTACTTTTATCTAAGTAAAGGATCTGAAAACTTCTTTCACCACTAAATACTACAGGGCATGAGGCTGCTGGAGTTGGAGCTGAAATATGGTATAATCTTGTTCTAAAAGCTGTCGTCACTCTCTGTTCTTGTGGACATTAATATAAACATTTCAGCAGCATGCTTGAGAGATTTCTGCTCCTATCGAATGTTTGCATTTCATATGAAAGACTCAGTCTCCCCTTAATAAGTGGGAAGTAAAAAAAGCTACACAAAACTGAAAGGAAAACAGTGAAGCAGCCATCTATTAACAGAGTCGTGTAAAGTTCGAGGTAAAGACAGTTTCTGTCACTAAATCTATTCCAGTCTGAAATTAAAAAATAGATTGAAACACATATAAAGAGGCTTACTTGTTGCAGAAGGAGTTTTAAGCCTTGGGTCAATTGAAATGTTACTCCTGATAAAAAGGACGATACCCTGGAACTGCATTAACAGAAAATTTAAGTGAACTTGTCTTGACAAAGTTGGCCAAACTGGAACTCAGTCTTCAGCAGTCATAATTTAAAGGTAATCAAGTGAATTCACTGGTCTTGGTAACATTTCTGCTCCACAGTAATTGCTTAACAATTTACAATCCCAGACAGAGCCCACAGGGCTGTGGCGTGCAAATGGAGCGGAGTGGTACATAAAGCACAAAAGACTAATGTAAGCCCACCCACACACACTTACGTCACACTTTTGTCTAACAAAGCTATGCTTGCACCAACTTCAGCACAATAACAAACAGCTTTAGGTATTCACTCTAGCAATTATTTTGCACTACTATGTTTACATATTCCTTTCTAGCTTTGTAAATATCTGTATATATTGTGTTATATTTATTTTTATTTCTACTACTTTTTTCCTCTTCTTCTTTCTTTAGGTTTTATTATTCTTTTTCCTTATTCCTTGGGTGACACCAACAGCCGAAACGAAATTCCTTGTACGTTGTATACGTACTTGGCAATTAAAGCTGTATCTGATTCACCCATTTATATATCTCTGTTGTCATTGTAAAGACCATTCTTGGAGTTCTGTCATCACATATTCTATTCTTATCCCTCATACATGTTATAGTTTTAACTATAATTCTAGTATTTATGAATTAAAATGCAAATTATTTTCCTTTCTTAATATATGTGCATCAGTGAAACTACAGCAGGGCTCTTTGGGGTCCAGGACAATGGATGAACTCTGCCCTCTGAGGACTCTGTCCCATTAGGGTGGTGATACCATCAGCTTATCTGCAGAATTGGAGCAGTGGAGGGGGGTAACCTGACCGCTCGCTGACCCGGCTTCATTTTCAGGATACTAAAATGCACCGAACTGCTCAAGCGGAACATATGGAGGTGAAAAAGAGAGGGAATCACGGAACATTATCCGCCCAATTACACAATGAGAAGAGCAATCCGCTGGTAGTATCCAAACTGCACGTAATGTTCAGTGGCTCTGATCAAACCAGCTCAGCTGTCACTACTGCAGACATCCCAGCCAGGGACAGTGTGTCTGAAAGAGGGGCAGGGAATAGAACATTTTCAGAAATATGTGTCAATACAAAGTACAACAAATAAATAGAGAAATACTGTTTTATATCCAAAGATAAAAAGTCTGCTTCATGTCCTATCTCTGCAAACTCTGCAGATGATTTCTATGCAGAATTAAAATCACATTCTAGCTTCTATTTAACCTTTTGCATGGCAGCCTCTTATATTTCCCACCATGTAACATTTATTTTCAATCGATAGGGCTCTGAAGTGCAGTGATATAAGGAAATATGTTCCAAACTTTACACTAAAAAACCTTTACAGAGTATGTTCAGAAAGACCTGTAGAAATTGGAATGATTGTAATTTCTGTGTATTTCTTGATAGATGCTTTTGGAATATGGAATATTCTGGTGAATTACATCAGAATTAGAGTACACATTTGTAGCTACACACTCTATTTTGCCATTTAAAGTGCCTTTAGGATAAACACTACATGTGTTGCATTGAAAATACCTCGGGCAAAGACAGTATCTGAAATGTTCAAGTCCTGGTCGCATTATCAAATTTCCAGAGATGCTTTTAACAAACAAATGTTGATTACATGAACGTAAACTAATTACTTTGACTGCATGTTCTTCCTTGAACTTTTTTTTTCCAACTTCAATTAAAAAAAAAAAAAAAAAAATGTTTAGTACTACCGAAGATACAAATAATTTACATGACCAAGCCTGAAGTGCTGCTGTTGTTCCCAAAATGCTCAATTGTGTTGTCGATGTAGTGTTTCACTGCAGATACAGACATTCAACAACAAAGCTAACACTACATTATATTGCACTCAAAGGGGAAATGCAGGATCCACAAGACACAATACGGAAAAATTATGTAACTATGGATATAAGAGGTGACATAATGCATCATTGTGCTTTAAAAACCTCTGGATAATGACTAATGACAGCTAGAACAAAGTGAAAAGGAGTGTAAAGCCAGACCTTCAGGTAATCGTGCCTCTGGAAAATCACTTTGAGTACTTCTTCCCGGGAAGACTGTAAAAGATCCCAGTAGCTTCCAAATATGTAAGCTTGGCCTTACAAACTAGGAAAACATGATCACACTGCACACAAGATTAAGCTTACCTCAGCCTTACTGCTGCTAGTTTTCACAGGTCTCCCCATTTCAATGGGAAGTTTTGTTCTCTCAGACACTGATGCCCCATCTTCTTTACTCTCATCTCCCTTATTATACTTGATTTGCTCATCTACATATTTTTGAATTTACCACCAGCTATATATGTAGTATATTTAATGCCAGAGCCGTACACCATAGCAGTAAACTATAATTAGTTTCCATGTTAGTTGTACTTTGCATGTATCATCTGTCTTATCATGCATGTATTATACTGTGTGTTTTATGGTCCTTGTGTCCCCCCCTCTCTACCTCTACCCCTCTATCTCTACCTCTCTACCTCTTCTGTCCCTCTCAACCCGCCCGGCCAGCAGGCAGATGGGTCCCCCCACATTAGAGCCGGGTTCTGCTCGAGGTTTTTTTCCCTGTTAAAAGGGTGTTTTCCTTGCCACTGTCGCCTTTTGGCTTGCTCTGGGGGTCAGGCATATGGGTTCTGTAAAGCGTCTCGAGACAATTTGACTGTAATTGGCGCTATATAAATGAAATTGAAAATTGAATTGAAAAAATTCTACCTACTTTTAAGATTATCTTCTGTATTTGTATGCCTCTTTTTGGACTAGATATAAGAACACCAATTTTTGTTGCCTAAATGACAATGCTTTACTGGACTAGCTTTAGAAGACAATCAGCAAGTGTTGTCTAGTTTTTGGCTATGTAAGAATTTCTACATGTGTAGCTGATTATTCAAGGTGGATTTTCACTCCAGTTTTCTTGGTAGTGACGCAAAAGATGATTTTAAGTCATGAGTGCAGAAATGTGAGAAATCTCAAAAGGTAGAATTATTATTAGTATTGATTGTCAATAGGAATTATAATGAGAATTATTTATCTGAAGTTGTTGTGAATGCAGTTCTGCCATGTGTCACACTAAGACTAAACATTGTCTTAGCACTTTAAATCTGAAAAATATGGTGTATATTAAAAGTCTGGTTTACAGATTTGGGAAACTGAGTATTCATCAATGTCACACTCTGGCGATTCTCGGGGCAGACGTTTGCTGTCCATCTCCCCTATCTTTCTCCACAGTAAAGATTATAAAGCATACTATATTACAGGTTGAATTTCATGGTTGATGGGTGACAGATGTAACAATCTGACCTTTACATAAAGGAACAACCAAGAGCCAAATCTTACTATCAGTTTTAACAGCATGCAGGCTGCCAGGTAGACTCTGAACATATGTTGAGATCCATAATTTTATGTCAAAAAGAATCTTATAGCAACACTCGAAGTAAAAAGCTTAACTGATAAGGTCTCCGTACATGCTGTAACAATTTCAAGTCCACATTCTGAGGCTCTGACAGCAACGATGCCACATTTTCCAAAAAGAAAAGTTCGCTTGAACCAAACAAATATTTCTTCCAAAACCAAATCTGAAAGAAATTTGGATAAAAACAGCATAAAATACAAAATGTCATGATACACAGCCCACATCATTTTGCAAAGTTACATGGATGGCTGAGCAGAGGAGAAAGTTCACAGTAAAAAATCTGAATGGCGTGTCTGAAGAAAATTTCAGAAGAATATCCAGATTTATTTACACTTAAATGTCAGTTTAACGCAGTGTCCTCTGATCATAGGATACTGCATTTATTCAATGCCTTTTTCAACTAGAATTCGACAACACTGAACGGCTTTACCATAATCCCTTCATTAGACTGACTGCATTTGCAATATTACTACAGAGGTGTGTACTTTTCTCAAAGTACTACATATGATATTGTAGTTCTTATATGGGACAGGAGGTGGAAAACGCATAACAAGCCGCGTCCTACTGATGTCTCAGCCTGTCTTTGATGGGCTTCGGGTAGTCGGGGTCATCTGGAAGCCATTTCTACTTGTGCTTTCTCCCTCGTCTCATTTTAATCAGTCAGTACAGCCCCACACCTCCCTCCCTACCCCCCGCTCTCCCCGGGGAAGCCGGAGTTCAGTGACCGAGCTCCGTGCACGCCAGGCCGGCATGGCACGCAAGCTCATCCCCGCTCCGCTCCCCTAGCACGCAAAAAACTCTACGGGATTAGAGACAAAAAAAAAAAAAAAAAAGAAAATCCCTGTACTGTACATAATACATGGCTCCTGTCCTGAGTGCCACATTAGGTGAAGATCTATCACGCAGCCTGCACACAGTGAAGAGGGACACAGTCCAGTCTGAGGGGAGTGGAAAAGAAAAAAACATAATATTTTATCCTAATAAGTTGCTTTATTAATAATAAAAGAAATAAAAGAAGTCTGCCTGCAGCACTCTGCATTATGGTTTGTGACCTTACTGAACTTTCTTATGATATAACAGCATTTTTTAGTAACTTTTTCCTGTTGTACTTGTATTTATGGCCCATCGTTAGCCTCAGGATCTTGAACTAAAACTGCTGTGTGGAAAAGCGTTTCATACTAAAACCAAATGTCTGGAAGATCGGATAACATTTTCACCTTAACATCATTCCTTTGATTAAGTCTTAAGTGCCCTGCCATGTTATAAGTGTGAAAAATGAGCAGTGTGGGTGGTCACTGGGTGGAATCAGATCCCTAAACTTGACTTTAATGCTGCTATGTTAAACTACAGGACCACATTAAAGAGCAGCATGTGTAAGAAAATATTGTGCTATAAGGTTAAAAATCAAACTTTTGGAAAGAGTCTAAATCCACGTTTTCATGGTTTAACCGAGGGCCTTAAATCATTCTGGGAAAGTGTTCTCCCAAAGTAGTGGTCTCCTCTCTTATGTGGGTTGTTTGATACAGTGACACATGTTTGGACGCAGCAGAGGGTCTAAACGCAGTGGACATATCGAGATATTCCTGGGAAATTTCTTTCTTTTGTCCCAATTCTAAATGAGCGAAAGGCATCGGAGCCACTGTGGCATTGTCTGAGCTTCACTATCGATTATTTTTATTGTGAAAAAGCCTTTCAGACAAGTAGGGACATTATTGACAAGTATAAAAACAAGGAATAAAGTTCCGAATAATTTCGTCCTGCTTTGTGTGCCTGAGGTTCACTGTGCTGTATGTGGTCGAATGTTTGTAAGACAATACGCACACAATGGTCATGGGGTACAAAAGCCTTGCATTGCTGTTCTCTTTTTGTCTTAAAAAAAACAAACTCAAAAAGTAAACACGAATTTCAGTCATGATGATATCTAAGCATGGATTTAGATTTTTTCTAAAATATCGCCAACACACATTGCACTTTCTGATGCTGGATTAAATCATCTGTGTTCTAGTTTGAATTATATGAATTATTTAATTAAATTCCATAAAAATGCAGTTTAATTCTTTTTCAAATGTAAACTGGCATAAATTGATGTTTTTGTTAATGTAAAGCAGCCTACTTACACTTCACTGACAACATTTTCTCCTAATAAAGTCATTTGGGTGAATATGATAGCAAATACTCGCCTGTTTACACATCCAGCAGACAATGAGCAATATTAGTTTTCTTTTAGAATCATGTTTCTTTCCACCAGAAGATTTTAAACTCATATTCACTCTTTTAGCTCTGCTTTGGGCTCAGTTAAATAGGGGGTATATATATCATTGTAACTAAGCAGAGGGTACCTGGACTTTTCCTTTTGGTTCTTGAATTTTGGTTTGTTGTTTCAAGAACCGAAAAGAGAAGTCCAAGAAGCACTAAGGATCTGGCTCTTTAGTCGCTAAATGTTCCACAGAGTTCAGCAGCTCTTCTCTCACTTTGTGCAAATCAGTAAAATTGCAGTGCCTTAAATCAAAAACAGTGTGCTGAAAAATGCTAGATGCAAAAAAAAAAAAAATGTGGTTATGGCTCACAATATCCACAGTTAACTTTAAGATATCGATTAGTGCAATTTTAAATTAATATTTCGTCATATTTTCAGACTGAGATTGTGCTTTTTCTAAATAAAGGCATCCACAAGCTAAATATGATTCCTTTTCACTTTACCACCAGTCCCCTTTGTATCCCTGCTGAAGTGAATTTTTGCTTTTTCTTCTTTTTTCTCAGGCTTTTTACACACAAACAACAATCAGGTCAGACAGTGACAATTTTTCCAAGTATCTCTCTTTCCTCATATTGTGGCTTGGCAGAAGAAAACACTCTCATTTCAAACATCACCATCTCTAACTAGCAATGTCCGGTGGTTACCTCCCGGCCGCCTGAGATGGCGCTGGCCCAGAGGATGTTTTTGTTGGTCTGTTTACTCGTTTGTCTGGGTTGTTTTTGGCCGCAGCTTTTTTGGTCTTGGCTCACCTTTGTTCTCTCAAGTCTCAAATCTTCTCTCAGATTCCTGCATTCATTCTGCTCTTCCCCTTTTCCTAAGTCCCACCAGCTCCCCAACTGCCTGTTGGACCCCTGGCTTTCCTCTCCCCCAGACTCCCCCCTTCTCCCCCACCTCCTTCCCTCTTCCTTCCTCCCTGTCGGTGCTGTGCGTGACAGTAGCTCACCGAGAAGTGGAAATGAGACTAGTAAACAATGATTAGCTCCAGAGACGGGGCAGCCTGGTCTACCATTGGTCCTGTCTCCACACAGTGAGCGCCCACCCGCCAGCGCATGACATGCAGCGGCGCACACACACCCCATCCCCGCCTCCGCCCCGCAGCCTCCTCCGACAACCGCCCCCCCGGCTTCCCGCCTCAGCCAGAGTCAGCGCAGGGTCAGGGCCAACCTTTCACAGCCAGGTTACAAGGGGTAATCACAGGCAAACACGGCAGCCACACGCAAAACGCACACACGACACCCCGTCCCTCCCACCCGGCCGTCTGCCCCCTCCTCCCCCATACACATACACACAAACTGCAACCCACCCCCTCCCCGCCCTACCACCCAAGCACCCCCTTCCCTCAGCCACAAACCTGGCTCTAATTAGCGTGATGGGGATGCGAGTGGCCACATGTGTGTGAGGAGCAGGCTCAGGCAAAGAGACGGAGGAGGTGGTGTCGGTGGAGGATTCCCCCTATAGGAACGGTGGAGAGAAGAAACAGTCATCCCCAGTGCAGGCAGTGTATTGGAAGACATTGCTATGTCTCTGGTTAACCGAGGAATCATTCTGGAGGCTTTGGTCCTCAGCCACACCGCATTTCTTAAGACAAACAGCTCTCAGGCAGAGATCTGAAAACTACTGACATCTGGTAAAGGCTGCTTAAGGACCATTATTGTGAAACAATGACACATAGCACGTAATTAGTTGCGCTAATAAAAACGATTACTTATATTTGACACCTTTCAAGTGCAAGAACTTGGAGTGGACGAGAGGTGGCGTGAATGTTTACAGGAACAGCCCCCTTATCGCCCTTTCAGCCCTTCTCTTTCCATTGTGGCGTAGGAGTGATGTAATAATTTTGTGACAACTTCAATAGCAACGTCAATTACGAGTGTCCCAAAACAGCGGCAACAACGGAAGGAACTGAGATGGTTGCTACGTTGCTATTTGTTGAGTTGGCCCACGCTGTTGATGGCGAAGTTTGAGAGGAGAAGACTGCTTTTCAAAGAGGAGTTGTGAGGATAGGAATGGTGCTAGCTGTTGTTTTCTCCAAGTTTAACCAATACATGTCAAACCCTGAACAGCAGTTTATCACGGCCACTTAGAGGTTCGTAAACCACTGTTTGTCCCAAAAAAAAGGCCCTGAAAAGGCTCCTACAGGGTTGCACTTCCTGGAGTTGTTTTTTTTTTTTTTAAATTTTAGCAATTTAAGCATGCTGCGCCTTCAGGACCTGTTATAAATGTGTTTACAAAATGAGAAACAGTTATGCATTACAGTTTGTGAGTGGTGGGACTGTTAATGTGTACCAACAAAATACAAAAATCCGACAATCAAAGCAGTAAATGGTTGGCATTGCAGATCCAGTTCTAAACTTTGTGGTGAAATAAACAATAAACGCTCTATATATTATATCTGATTAATGAGATTCAAAATGTGTGCTCCATTATTTATTAACTGTGTATAATAATAAACTCTCTTGTTTTCAGCTCAAAAATAGATCCATAACACCCTGATGTGGAAAATAATGTGCACATCTAATAACTGTTGTAAAACACATATATTTCTTAAAGTCTATTAGATGTCCTGTTCCCTCCCCTCCCTCCCCCTGCTGATAATGACTGATTAAGCCTGTGTGGCAGCGAAGTTTGTGTCCCTCCGACTTAGTGCCTCACTTGGGAAATGTTTTAGTACCTTCAATTAAGGTCATTACCTCCCTGCAAAAATAAACTTCACAGCTGGTGGGAAAACAAGAAACAAAGTTTGTCTTCCACACAGAAAAGGAAAATGTTTTGCCTTGGGAAATAAAACCAGTTTTAACTGGAGAGTTAGTAGAATCAAAGGGATTTCCATAAGTCTTAGTTATGATGAATGGCAAATATACAATATATGTTGTAGAAAGCTTGTGATTTATTTGCAGAAAGATGTATTGCATGCTTTGGTGTTAGGTTTTGCTTTTGCAATCACTGCAAAGAGGGTCACCTGAAGTTTGCCGTGTGGTGACGTAACCCGGAGTTTTGTGCACAACTACAGTTTATGTGTTGGAGAAAACAAGATGTCATAGCAAATCCGGGTATCAATATTTCATGGCTTGTCCACGCTGAGTTACTGTGCTAGTTTGTTGTGTAAACTTTAGAATTATTCTGCCGCTTTATGATGCTAAGGTGAATAATATAGGAATGATGTGAAGCAAGCAAGCAAGAAAAACAGACTGTAGTGTGAATGGGCCTGATATGTATTCATGTGAAATTTTCTAATCTGTTATTATATCTATGGAGGGATTTTGTTTCTTTAAATAATGTGCAAGTGCGATATATTATAGAGCACACATATTTAAAACTGTTTACTAATATATTCATATTATTCAACATTATTACTGGACAAGTAGATCAAATAATCTCTGATTATAGTTAAAAAAATTGAAGACATCATGAAAATTCACGTTTGAGCACATACTAACAAAAAAGATAAATTTAGTGAATTTTTCTGAATCATATGTAATTGTAATTCTAAAATCTGACATTTTTGTATTGCAGCTGAGTAAACATATTAAACTCATTTGACAAGTTTTGTAACTTTTTATCTGTCACAGTAAATACATTTTGCTAAACGCTAGACTTGCAGAACTTCTCGGACAAACAATGAGAAAAACAATACATTGCCAGCTTTTACAATGACGTTAAAATTGCACGTTATAGATTAAATATACATTAAAGCACACTGAGCACATCTGATTCAATTCTGAGACCTTCTTCACAAAGGATGCGTTTAACTTCCATAACATGCAAATTAAGGTAACAATAAAGTCTAATTAGCCGCAAAAAATAATGTTTCGTTCAGGTAAATAAAAATTCATTTACGCCTACTTTTGTTCAGTTATAATAACCTCAGTTTAAAGTCGGACAAACCGTATTGAAACACTTTTTCTCTGGCCAAAGTGCGCCTTCGGGGTCCTGTGCAGCCACAGAGCAAATCATATTAGAAAGACACACTTTGAAATGTGCAAACTCTGCCAGTCCTCCAATTAGTAAAACAAATTGGCTCGACGCGGCTCCAAGTCAATCGGTCACCAGTTGCTAAGTCTTTTTTTTTCTTCCTCTTTTGCAGTGGACGTTCACGCCGCTCGCTCACGGTGTCCCTCGACGCTCTCATGTGCGCGCCTCCAAGTGCGACCGAGAGCAGAGAGATAATATAGCGGGGTCTGCAGGGCTACCACAATGGGAGGAGTATGAAAGTTATCCCGAGCCCTGCCCACCAACTGCAAAACATATAAGACGCTGGAGTGAAGCAAAAAGCAGGCACATAAGCCTTAAATCTTGATGAAGAGACTGACTAATGATTAAAAACAACTTTATTTAGTGTCATAATGACCTCACTGGCATTTGATTTATATATTTAAAATATTTTATATGGATACATGAGATTTTTTTTTTTTTTACGCCAAACATATTCAAGCAGATTTTATTGAAAAGTTAAGTTTTTTTTTTTTCTTTTCTGAGGAACAAGTGCGCGGTCAGCTCCTCATGATGGCTCTGGACACAGAGTTTGGTGTGCAGAGCAGCAGCATCATCAGGGAATGGAGTGGACAGGTCCATCCTGCTCTAGTCGCCTCTTTTGTTTTCCTCTTCTGTCTGGAAGCCTGTCTGTGGGTCAGGAACCTCAGGCTCAAGAGGAGACTGCCGGGACCTTTCGCCTGGCCTGTGGTGGGCAACGCCATGCAGCTGGGCCAGATGCCTCACATCACCTTCGCCAAGCTCGCCAAAAAATATGGGAACGTGTACCAGATTCGGTTGGGCTGCAGTGACATCGTGGTTCTGAATGGAGACAAGGCGATACGTCAGGCTCTGATACAGCACAGCACAGAGTTTGCAGGCAGACCGAATTTTGTCTCGTTCCAGATGATTTCTGGAGGCAGGAGTATGACTTTTACTAATTACAGCAAACAGTGGAAAGCACACAGGAAAATTGCCCAGTCGAGCCTCAGAGCCTTCTCCTCTGCAAACAGTGAGACCAAAAAAGCCTTTGAGCAGCACGTCACGGCCGAGGCCATGGAGCTGGTGCAGGTATTTTTGCGCCAGAGCACTGACGGACGGTATTTTGACCCTTCTTATGAATTCACAGTAGCTGCTGCTAACATCATGTGTGCTCTCTGCTTTGGGAGGAGATACGGACATGATGACCTCGAGTTCAGGACCTTGTTAAAAAGGGTGGAGAAGTTTGGAGAGACAGTCGGGGCAGGTAGCTTGGTAGATGTCATGCCCTGGCTCCAGTCCTTCCCAAACCCAGTCCGCAGTGTCTACGAAGACTTCAAAAACCTCAATGAGGAGTTTTTTGCCTTTGTGAAAGACAAAGTGGTGCAGCACAGGGAGTCCTTTAACCCTGAGGTGACCCGGGACATGAGTGACGCCATCATCAATGTGATTGAGCATGGAGAAGACAGCAGACTGACCAAAGAATTTGTTGAAGCAACTGTCACAGATCTGATTGGAGCGGGTCAAGACACAATGTCAACTGTGATGCAGTGGATTTTCTTGCTCCTGGTCAAATACCCAGACATGCAAGCCAAACTGCAGGAGCTCATAGACAAAGTAGTTGGCCAAGACAGACTGCCATCGATCGAGGACAGAAGCAGCTTGGCTTACCTGGACGCCTTCATCTATGAGACCATGCGCTTCACCAGCTTCGTCCCTGTCACCATCCCTCACTCCACCACCTCAGATGTTACCATCGAAGGTCTCCACATCCCCAAAGACACGGTGGTATTCATCAATCAGTGGTCTGTCAACCACGACCCTCTGAAGTGGAAGGACCCCCACGTGTTTGACCCCACGCGCTTCCTCGATGAAAACGGGGCCCTCGACAAAGACAAAACCAACGGTGTGATGATTTTCTCAACAGGTAAAAGACGCTGCATCGGTGACCAGATCGCCAAAGTGCAGGTGTTTTTATTTACAGCAGTCTTGTTGCACCAGTGCAGCTTTGAGAGCAACCCCTCTGTGCCCCTCACTCTGGACTGCTCATACGGGCTCACGCTGAAGCCCCTCCAATTCAGTGTCAGCACCAAGCTCAGGGGAAAGCTGCTCGGCTTAGTTTCCCCAGCATGAACAACATGTTCCAATACTGTGACTCCAGCAAACACTTTCCCACCAATGACATTTATCAGTGAGTATCGATATGCCTGCACTAAATAATACTGTTGTAATATTATTTTTCATATTTAACAAGGATATTTAATTAATATCTTAACATGGTCTGTGTTTTAATTGCTGTTGGTGCAGGGCTGAGAATATGATTTCAAAGATGTAAAATGCATGTGTGTGGACAGTCAGGATCAGTGGAAAGATATTAAATTTCTGCTTCACTAAATACTCTATACTTGATTAGATTTTGTAAATAATGCTGAGTTGTGTGCTTGTTTTACATCCACTTTTGAGCATGTACCTGTATGGTGTGTGTGTGAGTGTGTGCAGAAATTAGCTACATCCCTTAAAGGTCAATGTAAACTATTATAACTGTATATGAAATGTTTGTGAATGTTATCAAGTCACTTGATGACTTATTGTTTGGATTTATAATATGTAAAAGTATATTTAACCTTTGCTACATAAAGCAGTTACAAAGTGTTGTTTTTTTTTATATAATTTTGTATTTCAGGTATGACAATAAATTTATTTAAATTTAACCTGTTTCACTATCTACTGTACTCAAAGCATATGAACACAATAAACAAAGCATGTTGATCAAAGGGAGACAGAAATGTGCATGTTTACAAAGCTGGGAAGCGAGAAAGAAGTCTTTCATCAAGGAGTGTCCATCACTTTTCAAAGCATGAAGAGGAGACGTTACTGTGGACCATGAACACTTAACAAACTTTATGTATCCAGGGTTCAGTTTTACTGTACTTCAAGCACTGCAGCTACCATGCCAAATACATGTCTCACCAGTACAACAAAACACATGTGCAGTAAATTTCTTTCACTCAAGAGGCATTCTCAAAAACATGTTTGTTTACAAAAACTTTTTCAAAGCTACGTGGATGTCACTGCACTCTCTTTAATTCTCTGAATTCAAAAATTGATGTTATAATGCCCAAGGGATGTGTTTTTCTGTCTGTGTCAGGGTAAAAAGCTTACCTCAGTACACCTTGAATGTAAAAGCATTTAATCTGTGATGTTTTAACATTCAAGGCCTACTGAGGCTTGATATAATGATGAAATAAGCTGTATCTGAAATGAATAAAGTGAATTGTCAATATACAGTGTGTACGGTTTCATTGTCAATTTATTGTTAGAAATTAGGTTGAATTAAAACCTCAAAATGCTCCTTTAAACCTATATCTCTGGCTACAATAATATGCTAATTTCTCAGTCTCAAAGCATTTCATCCACTGTTAGCGCTGTCAGATATGTGCCAGCCCTGTGACATTAGGCACTGCTGTTGTTTAGATGTCTGTCATTGCTCATTGTTCCATAAATAGAAACCACTGCAATATTTGACTTGTGGCTGAATATCACTAAAACCCAAGCTGATGCTTTTTTAAGATCCTTTCTTTGTTGCACAAACACCCACATATCAGATTTATAGCTGTCCTGAATTCTGTTTGAAACTATTTTGATGCAGCCACAACAATAACAGCTACATTATCTCAGGGACCTTTGTTTAAAGGTCTATTCTGCCAACAATATTCCTGGATATATATTTTATGGAGCATATAAATTGTGCTGTTTGTATCTTGAAAACCACAGCTTTCATGGTGATATCCCAGAGCCCTTTCCTTGTATAGTTATAATTAACAGCTTGGTTGTAAATAACAAAAAACAGATCGTGTTTAAAACAGCCTCGTGCAAACAGCAAAGTCATCTATGAAGGAAAAAAACAATCTCCAGCTCACTGTTAATTATTTACCATATATGCTGCCACTTTAAAATTCCATCTTATTGCTGAGCAATATTCAAAAGTAACAAATAAATATTATATATTTTGGAACAAATATCTATTCGGCGACTCCTCATATGTCAAGCTGTTTGTCTTTTAAATATGTTGTTCTAATCTCTGTTACATTCTTTGGCAACAAAACTGTAAATCTGTAGTTTTTGGCAACATGTCCGATTAAGTAGCTGCTCTCCTTTTCCATCATCATCCTTCAAGGGACGCTGCTGGAAGCAGGCCTGAGTGGGAATAAGACTGAGGCCTGCAGGCTGTGGTCAAAATGGGAGGGGAGAGATAATAAAAAACCTGAGTTGCTGACCCCTCCCACCATAGAGATACATATAAGCGAAGTGTTAAGGCTTGAATCCGCATTCCTCTAAAGTGGTCATCTGAAGACGTGCTGCACCACCGCTAACCACTCAATCTGAGCGAGCCCATCTCACCGGCTTCTGAGGAGGAAGGGTGAGACAGCATGTAAGCACTGCTTGGAGACCTTTTTTGGGCTGTTTTAATTACAATTCAGGATTAGAGAATATACTTTGTATTTTAATATTTTGAAGAAAAGAGGAATTGGTGAAATGGTTTCCAATTTTAAGTGAAAGCTGCATTACGTATAGTCAATTTTAGAAAAACTACAGACAACGCAATGGCTCAAATGGACGCAGAGTTTGGTGTGCAGGGCAGCAGCATCATCAGGGAATGGAGTGGACAGGTCCATCCTGCTCTGGTTGCCTCTTTTGTTTTCCTCGTCTGTCTGGAAGCCTGTCTGTGGGTCAGGAACCTCAGGCTCAAGAGGAGACTGCCGGGACCCTTTGCCTGGCCTGTGGTGGGCAACGCCATGCAGCTGGGCCAGATGCCTCACATCACCTTCGCCAAGCTCGCCAAAAAATATGGCGATGTGTATCAGGTACGACTGGGCTGCAGCGATATCGTGGTTCTGAATGGAGACAAGGCGATACGTCAGGCCTTGATACAGCACAGCACAGAGTTCGCAGGCAGACCAAACTTTGTGTCTTTTCAGATTGTCTCAGGGGGGGAAAGCATGACTTTCATGAATTACAGCAAACAGTGGAAGATGCACAGGAAAATTGCTCAAACAACAATTAGAGCATTCTCATCTGCCAACAGCCAGACCAAAAAAGCTTTTGAGCAGCAAATTGTGGCTGAAGCCATGCAGCTTGTCGAGATTTTCCTTAAATTCAGTGCTCAGGGCAAGTATTTCAACCCTGCTCATGAGCTGACGGCAGCTGCTGCTAACGTGATTTGTGCGTTGTGCTTTGGAAAGCGTTATGGACATGATGACACCGAGTTCAGAGCCTTGTTACACAACGTGGATCAGTTTGGACAGACGGTAGGGGCTGGCAGCTTGGTAGACGTGATGCCATGGCTTCAGTCTTTCCCCAATCCAGTCCGTAGTGCCTTCAGGAACTTTAAACACTTGAATGAAGAGTTCTTTCAGTTTGTCAAGAGCAAAGTGGAGGAGCACCGAGAGACCTTTGATCAAGAGGTGACGAGGGACATGAGTGATGCTATTATTGGTGTCGTTAACAATTCTGTCAGTGAACACCAGCTCACCAAAAGCTACACAGAGGCGACAGTGTCAGATCTGCTCGGTGCAGGTTTGGATACTGTCTCCACTTGTCTTCACTGGATTGTCCTTTTGTTGGCCAAACACCCCGAAATACAAACCAAACTCCATGAGGTCATTGACAAGGTGGTGGGGAGAAACAGGCTGCCATCTATCGAGGACAGAGTTCATATGGTTTACCTGGACGCCTTCATCTACGAGGTCATGCGCTTCACCAGCTTTGTCCCCGTCACCATCCCTCACTCCACAACTTCGGATGTAACTGTCGGTGGCCTCCACATCCCCAAAGACACAGTGATCTTCATCAATCAGTGGTCCGTCAATCATGACCCCCTGATGTGGAAGGACCCACATATCTTTGACCCTTCACGCTTCTTGGATGGTAACGGCTCCCTAGACAAGGATCTCACCAACAATGTTATGATCTTCTCAGCAGGGAAGAGAAGATGTATTGGGGACCAGATTGCCAAAGTGGAGATATTTTTGTTCTTTGCAGTTCTGCTCCATCAGTTCAGCATTGAAAAATGCCCAAATGAGGACTTCTCTTTAAACTGCACTTATGGTTTAACACTGAAGCCTTTAGATTACAAGATCACAGCCAAACTCAGGGGAGAATTACTTAAAAGCCAGTAAAAGCTGTTACAGCAATGCAATTTAAGGTATGTGTTCTGAAACAAGTATTCATTCCTTGTATTACAGATATGTTTTTTGTAATTAGCTTTAAATTAACCAAAAATGCAAATAATTAACTTTGTCACTTAGGCTGAGATTAAAAAAACACTCTGGAAATGGCATTAGACAACATGCAAGTTATAAGTGAACTCAAGTCTCAATTCTGAAAAGCTGTGACTTGGTATGAAAAGCCTAAATTTAGAAAAGGATGTAATGAAAACTTTGATGTGATTGCTTAAAAACCACAATTCATAATAAATCTTAAGTATGTATTGTTATTTATATGAGGGTATTTAGTGGGAGTCACACTAAATTGCAATATAAACTGGCGGTGATGAACAAATTTCTGTCAAAGCCTTTTTGCTTTTTTCGCTGACAGGGAGGAATCTTGCCCAAGCTGTGTGGTCTCAAGTGAACAATTATTCAGCCAGACACTCATTTATCTTTGTATGTACTGAACTTTTTCATGTTAGAGCTTCAGTGTGCATGCCGTGTGCATCAGTGTACTCTCAAATCATGCATAACGCTGACGTATTCTGATAACAACCTAATGTAACGTGTAAAAGCCACTAATTTAACTGTCGGTTATACTGTCTTCTTCTTTTATTGCACATAATACATCACTGTACAACATGATTTAAGCATACCACATTATACCACATTGTATAAGTAATGAGCTGTAGCCTATACAGCAGGTCTGATAAATGATGTTTTCATAATGAACATAATCCAACACAATACAGTCTGTGTTCTCCAGTATGAGTAAAGCTTTGAATGTACAATAAACATTTTCTACTGACTTGTATCAGATTCTGTGGGATGTATCAGCAGCGGTGAGAATCACAGGGGCCAGAGAGGTCAAAGAGATAATAATAGATTCTGATGTCTGGTCTCTGTGTTGTTGTAAAAGATTAATATGGGTTACAGGCCCTGCATGTCCTTGTTTTATAAACCTAACATGCAGACTGTGACTCAGTAAATCAGTACAGGCAACAGTGAGCAGTCACAAGCTGCCCTCGTCAATATTTAACATGGACCGCGCTGTACTTTTGACTGGTGTGTCACTTTTTCTAAACGAATGAAGTCAGACTGAAGTCAGTGTTGTTTCCCATTTTCCAGCACACTGAGATGTTTTTTTTTAATCTCTTAGATGTCATCATAGGTAAAACGTTACTTTTTTTAGCTTTAGATAGCAGGTAATATCAGTTTTAAACTTCAGATACTGTTTTATTGAATACATTAAGATTCAAAGAGGTTAAATAATCTGATATTTCATCAGAAAATGCCAAGAATGAATACAAATTTGTGCAGCAGAACTCACACAACTCACAACACCTTACATTTATTCTGCTCCCTCTAGCTTGAGAAGCACTGGATCTACCAAACTATATATGACAGTTAAAAACTTGAAACTGCAACAGTAAAATGCCATATCATTGTCTAAAATCTAATAATGTCCTTCATAATCAGTCATTTTTCTGCAGAACATATAGTCTTGCTTTTTGGTACATTCTGTACTTAAGTAACATTTAGAATGAAGGACTTTCACTTAACATCTTTTATTAACATCAAGTGCTGCTTACTGGCATTAAATCTGACACGACCCATCTGTGTTTATATAATGTCTGACATTTAAATGTTCCATTATTTTCTCCTACGTCTGTTAAGGGATTTAAAGTGACACTCATATGAGATCTGTATCTATTCCACCAAACTCAGTCAACACCCGTCCTGAAATTCTTCTTCCTGAATGACTTTCCTTATTTTGGAAAAACAAGAACCACCCAATGCTCAACATTTATCTTTGCTGTAAGTATGGTACATAAATATTAGTTTAAGTGTGGGCTAGCAGCTTGTAATTTTCATCCCTCTTCTTTTTATCTCCCCTTCCTTATCCCGTGGGAGCATTGCCTCATTGAGCGGTCTTGAGTCTACCTGCGTACTTGCGGGAGCAGCGCTGTGGCTAAACTTGTTTTCACTTGGGTTAATATAGAGCAGGCTGAAGACATTCTGTACTGCTACAGCCGCTCTTTCCCCTCAATCTCTCTCTTTGCTCTGACACCGCAAGGACCCCAGAGGAAGGAATGGGCCGCCTGACCTCCCCTGTTTCCATCACTGCTTCCCAAAACATCCACGAAATGCATCCAGCTGAAAGACTCCCTTTCACCCCAAGTCACCCGCTCCTCGCTGTGCATGCCCCCGCAGCCCTCGACCTGGCGAGTTTCACTACTTAAAGGAAAAAAAAGTGTACAGGCTGACAGTTTTTCAGCTCTGGGCTTATTCACTTTCTGCACGTACACAGAACCACAGAGATACCTCCCACAAGGTTCCCTCTGCTACCACCAGATACAGCTCAGCACTCTTTCCAAACCCCCCCCGCCCCTCCTTTGCTTGAGGTTTGACATGCAAATTACAGTCACTGTTTTGGTAGATGACACACAAGCGAGGTAGAATTACTTGGAAGCAGACAAATGCAGTTCCCCCAGAAAATAAATCCCCTCTCTTGACCATTGCCATCATCATGCTGAAATGCAGCGGAACACTGTCTGAACATTGACTAGGAAAGTCCTCATGTCCTTACTCAGCCAGGCTTTCCTGTAACGCCACTCTCAGCACCAGCACTCTGACCACAGCTACACTCTCAGCCCAAAATGTTGCCGTCAAATAACATGACTGCACTCTGCGTGCTAGTCAACTTGACCCAAAGCATCAAATATCACGGCAGATCATTAATCACAAAAATGGAAGTAAACATTTTTCTTTGAATAACAAGAACAAGAAGCTCATGCGAAGCAACTATGAAGCAACTTTTTCCTTTTTCCTCTGAACAAAAGCTACGTTTAAAACAAGTAAAATAAGCATGATTTCTGAAAGATCAACAAATACTCTGCTTCACCTCTCCCTATTTACAGTAGCATATTTAGACAACACTTTGATGAGAAAATGTGAGCAGTCGGGTTTATAGAAGCACTCTGGCTGCCTGCCACTGGAATAATCCTGATCTCATTCTAAACTGATGCTCAGTGTTTTAAAAGACTCTCATTTTGAATTTATTTGTAAAGAATGTAATTGTGCCCTAAATATCAGGAAATAGGTGTAATTTGCATTTTGCCTCAGTGCAATATATTCCAGAGTTCTTGTTTGATGTTCAATTTGTTTGCTCAAAAACTGTTTCCATTCTTTCGAACCCCCTTGTGGGATTATGTCATAGACATAAACACTGAGCAGGACTTATAATTATGTTCCAGTTGACATTATAATCAAGTCATGTCACCTTAAAGTTCAGTGCCCTGCTACAGACTCTGTATTTGAACACATTACTGACAGAATCAAACAGCTAGTAGTGATCCTTTATTATGTTTTGGAATATAACCTCACACAACCATCATAAAGACACGTGAATTGACCCTTTTCAATAAACACTTACCCAACTCATTATTATAGGGCGGGACAGCTAGTGCTTGTTGTTTTGTTCATGCTAGGATTATGTTTTGGAACTGTGGCAAGGAGGGGACCTTTGACATAAAATAACACAATGTGCAGCTACATTTGCCACATTTCTTTCCATTAAACAAACAATTATTTTCAAGACGAAGTGATCCATGCTGGTCAGTATGAGAACAT
Source organism: Amphiprion ocellaris (assembly GCF_022539595.1). NCBI lineage: Eukaryota > Metazoa > Chordata > Actinopteri > Pomacentridae > Amphiprion > Amphiprion ocellaris. Next base: position 17,754,111 of record NC_072785.1, read on the forward strand.
GGCTAGCATGTGGTTTTCGTTCATGGATGGGAGATCATGTCACAGTCTGACACAGTCACTCATGTTGAAGTGGTCATTTTTGTTCCGTGTGGAAACTGAGCAGCCCCGTCTCCTAAGATTCATGTTAAATGGCTGCACTGGCTGCTAATGAAAGGGGCACTGTAATGTGATCCTCGCACACTGGAGCGAAATGAGAGGGTTAGGAGGAGAGTGTGGTGGCGAAGCTTGCACCTCTTCTCCTTGTAGTCTGCGACATGCTGATGTGGAAGCTGAGGTCAACATTTCCAGTTTTTCTGTGTGTGTTTTCAAGATGATGAGCTGACTGCATTTTCACAGACTGCATTTTCACCATTTTTCTGTATCTAAACAGCAGTACTCCTTTACTTTCTATTAAGGACAATGGGAATTGGCAAGATTTTACTCAAGCCAACACAAAAACTCCCTCTTTGTTTGCCAAACCTAGAAAGCAAATTAGATTACCGTAGTACGTCTCCTACAAATAGCTCATTATCTCATTTATCTCCTGATAAATCAGTTCTGGGGGACCTTCAGAGTAAGTATCTGGTACTTTCCTGTAGGTCCAGCACCTTCAAGAGCCCATCAGTCTTATGCAGTGTCAGAGATAGCGGTGTCTGCTCCGACGATAACAAACCACTGGCACCACTGCTGTGCAACCCAGACTGGAACCTCTTCAAGAGGCACATAGAAGTGTCTCTGAGAAGCAGACATATCTGATTTGTTTTAAAAAGGGAGGAAATAAATCAGATTATTGCTATGTGTATTTTTTCAAGTAACATGAGAACTTTGGAAATGCTCGACAGAGTGATATCCCATGCATGAGCGGGAGACAGACTCGAGGATAAATGGAAGATGTGCAGATAAGTGCTACTTGAACCTCGTTTACAAAGTAATGACTTTGATGAATTTACGTTTTTGTACGGAACAAATGAGATTAGAAGGAAATAATGTTGGATTAGAGAACTAAAACTAAACACATTCTCTCTCCATAGTGTATTTACTCAATTTGTCACACCCAGGCAGAAAAAAGGATGGCCGCGAGATCACAAAAAGGGTCAATAGCATACAGTATGTTGGTTTCTATAGTGATATTTATTTGTATTTCACCAATAAAAGCCAGTTTCTAGTGTGATTGATACTAGTAAGCCAGTCTTGGCTCGTGATCCAACTGTAACATTGGTATGCTAACAGTGTTATTAATTTTTTCAGTGAGTGGTCATAACATTTTGGCTTACTAGGCCTGAAAAGTAAAAATACCTAAGTAATGTTTAATATTGCCAAACAGAACATAGATACTTCTACCTTGTGAATTTTCTCCGCAGATAAAGAAAAAAAGAGAAAGAAGCCATGGCACATGTCAGCCAAAGTTTAACCACGTCCTCTTGGCAAGACACACTCTCTTTAACATGCATCACAGCTCATCATCAAATCAGACCAAGTAGACAAACTGGCATATTACCAGCCTGGTGAAACATAACAACAAAGTAAACACTAAGGAATCAGAGAGAATGCTTCAGCAGAATGAATTATAGTGTGTGCATTTCTTTAAAAAAAGGAAAGAAAGAAACTACATTTCTGTACCAGAGCATTTAACATCCACTGCTTTCCAGACTGCATCTTGGCCAGCAACACTTTGCTGGTTGCTGGCAGCTGCTCAGAGCCAAGAAATAGTTTTGCTCATGTAAAATACTGTAAAACAGCAAGTTGTCTTTTTTTTTCCAAAAACAATTTGACAAATTAAATATATTGTAATAATTAGTGAGTGTAAAAAGTGCTGCAAGGCTGATTTTGTTACATTTGGAAGGAGCCAGGCTTGCTGTTTCTCAGTCTCCAACGTGCATGCTAAGGAAAGCTAACCTCATCTAACTCTTCACCACAAAGTGAATAAGTGTTGTTCTCAAAATGTCAAACTTTTTCTTTAACTGACTTTATTAAAATGAAAACTGTTCTTCAACTTTGCTTGAATCCAAAAAGACATCTTGATTGTGACAGCCAACCACAATTGCAATAACCATCTGTTACAGATTGAAAAGCAGAGTTTTGATGTGGACACCTACATATTACAGAAAGGTTTTCCACAAGATTTTGGAACCTGGCAGCTGATATTGGGGAATGAGACATGGCTCACAGTTGTCATTTCACCCCAAAGTTTTTAGATGGAGTTGAGGTCAGGTCCCCTGTGCAGGCAAGTCAAGTTCTTCAACATCAAATTCAGAAAATGACTTCTTTTTGGACTTTTCTTTATACATTGTCATGTTGGAAAAAGGGAATCGGAAAGAGCTTTCGCCAATCTGTTGCCACAAGCTTGGAAGCATGTTTGTTTCAAATCATTGCATTCTGTACCATTAAGATTTCCATTAATTTAAACTTAGGAACCTTGCCCATAAACAGAAGTAAACAATAGTAACTGAAAAGTGTGTACGTGTGCTTTTAGCTAAATAAAGAATAACAGACAATAATTGGTTAATCTCAAACTGAACAGTCTGAATTGGTGCCAAAGTCTGAGTCTGTGGTCTGAAACAGTGGCCTTGGCACTGTGCAGCCTGAGTAATCATCTGAATCCACAATGAATATGTAAGAGCTTATAATCATTGGTAAAAATGAAAGAGCAGCATTTGCAGAGAAATAACAGAGTGAGGCAGAATTGTCTTCATGTAATTGCCATTTCTCATGGCGAACAATAGTGGATGAAGGAAGAGTAATGACTCTTAATCTGTCATTATCAAAACATTGTACGCTGTCTGCATCAGAAATTCTATCTATTGGACTGGGATTTGAAATAATATTCCAACTATCTCCATGTCACAAGCTTGTGTGTCAAACAGCTACCCATAATTCAGCTCTCAGTTGCAGAACCCCTCTGCTTCCGTCCCTCGCTTTCACGCCATCCCACTTCAAGCCCTCTTCTTGGCAGTGCCTTACGCCAGACCAAAACAATTTAGCAATATGCTATTTTGCGCTCACAGAGATTCATTTTCAGTTGTTTTTACATTCTTCTTTTGTAGTGGGCTCTGACTCCCTGTCAAAGTTTCCCCACTCAGAGAGAATAACAGTTTGCTGGAGCAGACCACTCAACTGAAAATATGTTGCTCTAATAAGACTTGGAACCATCCACACTTGGAACATGCAGGCCTGTTGACAGTTTGAGATGTTATATTTCAGTTTCTGTTATCCTAAACGACAATTTTACACAGTCTAGGTGTTGCGCCAATTTTGAGGGGGGATTCACTTTGGCTGAAAATCAGGAAAATGTGCATTACACAAAGAATTTATAGATATCACACTTGTGATTAAACAAAGTGTATTTTTTGATTTAGGACTCTAGTAAATGCGTGACCAAAAATTTCAACAACTGAAAAATCCTTATGAGCCAGCATGGACATACACGGTGATATGCTAAGACATTGTGTTCCCTGCGCTTTATTTACCATTCATTATCTTCATGACAGCACACAGTGTACCGGCGGGACACAAATATTTCTTCCTGCAAAACACAGCTGAAACTGGAAATTAAGCATGACATTTTCATCAGGGGCAAACAGATTCCAATACTTTAATCGAGCATCTACAGCCCATTTCTTCGGGACACACACAGGCGTCACTAATATTTAGTTAGACACGCATCCAACAATTCCTAGAAAACAGATGTGTGCAGGATGTCACATGTGTGGGCGCTGGTGCCTCTGACTGTGCGAGCTTGCATCATACTATGAACTGGTTTGCAGGACGATGAATCCTGTGGACTTTTGTGTGCAGTAAACAGGCATCTGAGTGGATGCAAGGGGCCACTCCGGTGAGAGGTCCCGGAAGACGCCTTGAGCTGGAGTGGAGGTGCAGCTCATGAAGAATAACATAATGGGGATGAAGGGCGCTTATGGAAATGCTGGGGCTAACACAAGGTTCCGGAGACACCGTTTACACAGCCTGCCAGCATTAGAGGACTTGGCAAGAAGTTCATCTCCTCCTCCAGCGCGAGAAGCCATGTTCAATCCCGTAGAGGGAAGAACTGAGGACACAGAAGCCGTTCGTGTTTGCGCTGTTTAAGCAGTGGCACCGTATAAACTCAGAGAGAAATTAATCTGAAAAGTCACAGAGTGGCAAAGTGTAAAGCCATGTAATGAGACTGATGACAACAAATACGTACTACAGCATTCAATCTGTGCTGGGTGATCTCATAGCGTTATGTAAGACAGCCATGCCCGTGCCAGACCCCGAGACAGAGTGCAGGGGAGGCATTCAGGTGCATGCAGCTGAGCACGCAGCTCCTTTCTTTGCCTGCCATACTTGGAAATAGTTTGGTGCGCTTGCTCAACTTGATTACTCCAATAACAATCCTAAGCCAGCTCCTTCAAAGAGGTGGGGTAATAAAATGTTTTTCTGAAATAATGACAGCTTTCAAGTTTACAACGCAAGAAAATTGTAAACTTAGACAATTTAAACCACTAAACTCTCCCGCTGATTACATAAATCAGTCGAGGCACAGAAGGAGTTAACACATCTGCAGCGAGCTAACTCTGTGTGAACCATAGTGGCTGTGGGGTCTCTCACATGCACACATAAAATTACCACTTGCCTAAACTCTTTCTGGGTAAAATCACTTCATAAATATCTGATCCTGACTCCTTTAGATGAAGATAAATGTCTTGACCTGGAGTCAAAATAATTTGTTGGAGCTTTAATTATGATTTTCCACTCATCGTTCTGGTGGTCAAAGAGTGTTAACTATTGTAGAAAAAGGTCCAGAAAGAAGAAAAGGAGAAAGTATAGAAAACGTTCATGAAAATAACCAGGCATCTGTCTGGTGATAGTGGGAAACCTTACACCAAAGCACACTTAGACAGGAGTCCAAGAAGCTGCTTGATCAAAAGAAAAAACAATTGACCATGAATTTATGATTAAACTGCTTCACTATGTGTATGTGCTCCTGTATATTCGATGACTGGTGTTGCTCTGTGCATCCAGTTGCAAGGGCAGTCTCACTTGAGAGGTGCGTAGCTGAAATCTGTGAAGTGCCATTTGATGACTCAGAGGAAGAGAGAGCTCTGGTATGAATGACAGCTGGTGACTCAGACTGTTGTGCACGCACACAGGTGGGTTTGGTTTTGTCAACTAGTGCCTTTCCTGTGACTACAACTGTGACAAGCATCCAGGAGCCCTCATCTCACACCTCACTATCACCATCCACAAGCCAAGCCCCGCCGCAGTCGGCAGAGCAGACAAGAGTCAGGGTGTCTGCTCCAGTTCTCCGAACTAACGGAGGAGAACGCATTAAGCAAGTCTGGACTTTGGATGACTCCGCCAGTCCCCCCTTCCAATCCTGCTTTCTCTCTTCCTTTTACTCCTCCCACGCACACTCCCACCCCCCGCCAGCTCAACTGCCAGGAACTAAGATGTATAGGCCTCTGCAGAGAACCACCTCCAAGGTAGCACTTCTCTCCACTGCCAGCAAAAATAAGACATTCTGCTCTCTCTCTCTCCTTCTCTCCCTCCTACCTCCCCATCCTGTCTCAGCAACAGTCCCTCCACGTCACAGTGGTCAGAGAGCTGCCAGGAGCTGCAGCCAACAGCTACACTCTGCTTTGGCCCCTTTCCCACCTTTGGCTCTGAGAAAAATTGTACTTTGCCCAAGACAGTTTATGTAGATATAGACCTGCCAGTTAGAGAGGTAATGTGTGCTCTCCGAGATAGGTTGCTATGTACACACTGGTGCAGACCACTTGTTGTGTTTGTTGTTATTAGGCTGGAAATTGGGAATTACATGGGCTGTAGAGTATCTGGACGTGCCAGGCCAGAATTGTACAAAAGAAAAAAGAACCAGAAAATATCTTTATCATAATTCATAGAAAAGGGTAAAGCAAATGCAAGCACTTGTTTGGGAACACACAAGCACTCTCATACACAAACTCGGTAGTAGGGATATGCAATCGGCAGATGCTTATGCTGTAACAGCAGGCACAAATCATACCCGTAAAACTGAAATAGTCTACAGCAATCCTTAACCTAACTTTAAGCCAAGTCTATTTATAACTGTGTTCCAAACCTTTAATCCCTGAGCAGCCTCTTTTCAAAATAATGAAAAGACTTTCTAATTTTAGAGGATATTGGTTGTAGTCTTTTTGGAAAATTTAATCATTGCAAAGACTCAAAAAGAGCACAAACAAGACGTTAATGTCATTATGGCCCAGAGGATTTCCTGGAGAACACTAGATGTCCTGTAGCTTCAACGGTTCATCACTTCTGCTTTAAAATGATCACAACAACCAGGGCTAACCTATAATTAGTTCAGCATCATGTCCTTTAATGTCTGCAAATTTTACAGGCTTCTACAATGAGTAAGTTTCTAATAAAAGATCAAAAAGCACTTACATATCCGAAAACTTCCATGCTGCCAGAACAAACTGCAAATCAAATCGGTACCAGCTAACAGACATGTATGAGTATCTGACATCTGTCTTTGTACTTGTGGTAGGTCACCAATATTAGGGCAGACCAACTTGAATGTATTGAAGCATGAATGTTCGCTGACGTAATGGATACATCTGTATTTTAGGTCCAGTGCAAACATGTGGACATTTGAGTGCAAAGGGATGGCTGACTGCATCCTCTGGAGTGGACCAGCTGAGAAAACACTCGTCGCGACACACTCCACAACATAAAAACTCTCTAAAAAACGAAATTCCATCGCTCACATCCCATGGCACCCATTTAGTCTGGGCCCAGAGCGGACATCACACCTACTACTCATTTCATAACATACTGCGAGGGAACGGTTTAACATGCAGTCCATGAAGACTGATTTATGACAAGTTATGAAAGAGTATACAGATCCTGACCGTCAGGTGTATTTCCCAGGAAAAAGAAACATTTTAGCTCAGGCTTATCCAATTCCATCATGTACAAAGATGACATGGGAATATGCACTTGGGTGTAAAGCACAACCAATATGGTCTTCAGAAACTCAGTAGTACATGGTAGAAGAAACTCTGGGATCCGATACCACCCCATATAATGAAGCCATCATTTCCCAAAGTTGGGGACAGAACCCCACCTTATTTAAGAAAATATTAAATATTAAAAGTTAACATTAAAGCTGCCTATAGGCTCCTTGAGAAGTGTTTTTCAGGTGGACAGGGTCAAGGAAAAACAGAGTACAATATAACTCAGAAGCTCAAATACAAACTCTGCAGCGGAATCAACATATTGCAACCATGCTTAAGAGATATTCATCTCTACTAACATTGATCTCTAGTTTTCATCCCATAATGCATCTGTTTTCCTAATGGCTGTGGTGACTTGTGGATGACCATGTCCCCACTCATAAAGCTTGTGTGGTCACACAGCGGTTTTTATAGCATGACAGTGATGTTAACCATTATCCAGTGGCCTTATTAAAAACCAGGAATAATTGGATGATTTTAGCTTTTATGAAACACCCTATCAAGTAGTCTAGCACATGCAATAAGTCCAAGAAGTGCAGGCTAATTAGCAACAAAGTCAAATAGTTTACTTCAAGATAAATGCAAAACTACAGTGAATTAATGGTTACAATAACAAGCCTATGAACACTCTAGACTATATAGCAACAACAAATATAAAAGAAAACTTACATTTTTTAAAAAAAATAAAGGGTCGCAATTACAGAGCAGAGTATCATTCATAGATTGTTTATTTAAACTTAATCTCAATTTAGTCTATTTTAAAAAAATAAGGTTCTAATTATGAATGTAAATGGAATCTCTGACTCACTCTTGTTATATTCTGACCTTATGTGAACATTAATCAGGGCACTAAGGTCACTGCTTAGTCTGTGTTGCAAAATTGGACACATTTTGGTTAATACCTATGGAACTTCCGTGAGGTGTTAAAGTATTATGGTACAATTACCATACTCTGTGTTACGATTAAATTGTTATATAAAGGTCTGTAAAAAATTAACATGCTTTTACTTTTTTTTGCAGTCAACAAGAAAAAAATTAAGCAAGGAGATCATTTCTACTGAGAATCCACATCTCTCATATTTATGCTTGCCAGGGGAAAAAAATGCCTTTAGAAGCTCTCAGAAAACTTGCCCTTCTAAGAAATCCTCTCATTTTCCCCACACACAGTCCCACAGGGGCTTCTACAAATGGTCATACCGTTTTCCAAGAGAACTGATTAGTCAGTAGACATTTTTTCTGTATACGCTGATCTGTTGTCTGTTCAGCAGGTCAGGAGTGCAACATAAGTTACTATGGTGATGCACCTCAAGAAGTAAACCACTCTAATAACCCTGAAATTCAAAGTTAAACCTAAAGCTACCTCACTAACTTCAAATTTATAGCGGCACCACTGAAGTGCCTGCATAGCCAGCACCATCCTGAGCACCACATGTTTCGGGGAATTGTGTTCATTAATGCCATGATTGGAAATACGGCAGACATTTGTTCAGCACAAGGCGTGTTAATTTGTCAGACTGCTAATTAGATGTAAGCAGACCTTGTTGCTCAGCATGCCAACTTTAACACTCATGAGACATTTGCACACTCATACTGAGGAAATGGTCGAGTTGGAATGATGGAATTCCTCAAAGACCAAGGACATTTATCACTGGATGTAGAAGCAGCTAAACACAACAACAGCTTGATGCCAGTGCAAGACTCCATGCAGCCAAAGCTGCTGATTGAGAAGGCAGGGGTTTGTGGAACAGGACAAGGAAGTAACTCATTGGAAAGTGTGAAGCCAAGAAAAAAAAATCTTGAGGCATATTTGACTTTGGCAGATCCTCACCTTGGTATTATAAAATTGGCAAAACAGCTAGTTAAATATGCATGGTTTTCAAGAATCTGGCAACAAGGCCAACACAGCTTTTGCTGGCATTTTCTTTGCATTTGGGCTGGAATTCAAAATCCCTTGGAGAGTGCTCTTAGCCACAACATGCCATCTGATGTGGTCAAATAGCTTGCGATGAAAATATTGTGTGTCATTATCTAACATTAGTGTTTTAAAGGGAATCTCAAGGGAAAACAAAACACAACCATCTCTTGAGAAAATTACTTTATCTAGATGTCACTGATGTGGGAAGAGGGGCAGCAACTCTTACCCAATTTTCTGGATAAGCTTGTGACATCTCTTTTAGATAAGTGTTGGGAGGAAACAGATAAAGTTTTCCATGTGGCATGCTCTTTTTCTGGCACATTCCTTCGCCTGGTTGCCAAAGACCGCAGTTCAATGGAGTGGTACAAGGAGGACAAGGGGGAGTAAATGGTGAAACTTTAGGGGGAAACACTGAACATGCATGAAGGAAAATAGTCCTCCCAAATGACTGAGATGACCGGGGACAGAATGTGTACTAATCTGGGCGAGTGGCCAAGGCAAACAGCTCAAGGGGGCAAAGGGGAAGCTGTAGCTGGGAAAGGGGGAGTTCAAATGAAGTATATGGAGGGTGGACGAGACAAGGCGAGACAAATGCCATTACAGTGCAGAAATGAAAATCTGAGAAGCCAGGAGGGAACCTGGGAGTTGTAGGAGCGTTTCCTCTAAGGAGGGGATCAGGGTCTGGTTGCACAGGGATATGGAGCCACCTGTTTAATGGTGCTTAACATGCAGCAAAAAAAACAAAACAAAATCACATTCAACACACGAACGCACTCACCCTCATGTGGCAACATACTGTACACCGCATACTTTACACAGTATCTCCACTGCTGCCTTTCACCTCTTTCACACATAGAGACACACTCGATGAACCGATGAACGGTGTGTACTGCCAAGTCACACAGCTTGAGCAGCGGGGAGGTCCAGAAACCCAGAGGGAGAAGGTACGTGACACAGAACAGGCTAAGTATGACTGTGTGTCAGGTTGGAGGAACTAAAGTGGATTTTTTCTGAATGCTCTTGAAAGATTCTGTGAGTTTGCACAAGGGTATACATAGATATGAGTGGCAGTGTGTTTTGATAATTTAGTCTGCAAATATGTTTGTTTTCATGGAGGTGAAAGGATGGAAAAGACAGTACACTGAGAAAGAGGGCACAACATCTGATATCTATATATTCATTTAGCCAAAACCATTTTGATCAAACTTGTGGGTTCATGCAGCCTAAATAGCTGCCTGTAAAATAAAGAATACAACAAGAGGCACATGATATCAAGCCCCTCTGTGTTGGTTTGAGTGCTGTGTGACTGGTTGTATGCACATGTGTATACAAACTAGCTCCACCACAGTGTCAGGAGATGCGTGGAGATGGCATATGAGATTCATGCTGCATCGATTGCTTTCTCCAAACTCTGAAAGTGATTTTCTCACCGTATCTTGCAGGAAATGATTCATTAGGCTGTGGCCCAGTTGGGATCACTCTGACATGGAATAAGAAACAGCTCCTCACCCCAGGCTGGTGCATTTGGAGTGTGCACCGAGACAAAGGGGGAAGATGGGAAGCAGCCTGTGAAGGCAGTGATGGGAGGGGAGCGAATTTTTTAAAATGGCAGGGATGGATACAGGCGGAGGAATGGAAGGCAGGGCTGGAGGAGAGGAAGCATGGAATGAAGGAGGGAGGGGAAGAGATGGGGATGGAGGGACGCAGAGGGGGAAAGGGGAGCCTCTGTGGCTTTGAGTCAACGGTAGAACAGCTCCCAGACAAGCTTGTCTTTCCTGGAACACCACAGAACAACTCAGCACGAAAGAGAATAACGCAATGTACTAATCTTTCTGAGGTCATCTTGAACACATCTTTGTCAACTGTTTCAGTATCCTACCTCAGCACTGCAGCTCATGGGAAATGAATGCCAAGACAGTATGTACAGATGGGTAAATCCTTGCTTGATCCAAAATTAAATCATAAAAGAAATATCAGAAATGCTGAAAATGATTGCAGTAAGATAACCGAACAGGTATATGCTGAATTAATGGCTTTTGTTTTCAGTTCTCTCTGATCATTGAAGCCAGTCAGCTGGTGTTACTTTACATTGTGTATATGAGTAAACTGAGGAAAGCCCACAGTGTGGCCAGATAGCTTAAAGTTGCCAAACAGAATCTCAGAAACCCAACTGCTTAAAGTCAGACATTGGAAGTTCGATGTCAAAATTTCTGACCCCTCACCTCTGGTGATCCCCAGTGTTCGGGCGTGGAAAGAAACACCCTTGTGGCGCTAAACAGCTGCGCTCGCTAACTATGTTATGGTCTAAGTTTGACAAATAACCTATCTATGATTTCATTATTGTACCACAAGATTAACGAAACACTGAGTTTCTACTGTTTAGAGCGAGCAGTTGGTATTATTGCCATTATTCTAGCAATGAATACCTCTAAAAACTATCTTAAAAAAATGCCTCCTTTTCTCTTTCACTCATTCACTACTCCCTAGATAATAGATACCCATTAGTTTAGTCAACAGTGAGCAGAGAATGTGGATTCCCAAAGCTTAAATGTCATCATTCTGTTTAGAACAGCTATAATTTGGGGATCTGGAAACTGCAGCAGAACATAGTGTATGTATCATGTGCATTAACCTTTTCATTCCACCGTGGAACTTTGGATCCGCTGTATAGTGGATGCATTGACTCACCCAGACAGTGAGATAAAACAACGGATGCTTGGAAATCCCAGCATCCTAATGTGAACCTAACATGAGTGCTGGTGGAAGATAAGGAGGATCTGACTTATGTGGAATGCAGCATGGTTTAAACTAAAGAGCAGAGTGTTGACAATAAAACAAACTTTTCCTTGAAGCTGTTAGAAGTGGGATGAAGAGTGAATACGAAGAAGAGAGGAAGCAAGATAAGAAAGAGAGGCCTGGATTACATGTTAAGCTTCATTACTCAACCTCCCACTCAGTTTAATCAAGTAAGAGATAGAGACAGAAACAGAAACAGAGGGAACATGCAAGTACAAATGGCACACACAGTATAATTGCACGTGTGTGGTACGTGGTGTGTCTGTACATGTGTGTTTATGTGTAGTCGTGTGGGTGTCCATGTCTCCCTTGTGACTTTGTGCTTCAGTTAAAACTTGTAATAAAGCAGCAAATTATGAATTAGATAAGTGTCAGTGAGCTATTGGTCTGGGAACACAGCAACCATCCCAACCACACTACATCTGAGAATGTGACTTTCTGCCCTCAGCTTCATCTATCATCTTGTAAAACCATAATAGCCTGTGTGTGAGAGTACATATATGTGCTTTCAAGAATTTCCCCCGGGTTACTGATGATAGTTAGGCCAGTCCCAACGTACCTCAAAACCCAGAAAACGTGTTAAATGGTCAGATTCCGGATGCATTCTCTTAAAGGATTCAGACCCAAGATAGTAATTTACTTGTTATCTGTCACAACAAAACAATAAGATCATACAGTCAGATAGTAATTTATTGTCTTCTTGAGCTGAAGTGGTGTTTTGGTATGATTCTGCTGATGGCTTGTTTCAAATATTCCTTAAACTGATGTGTTGAGGGTCTGCGTTGTATATTATTTTTTGTGTAATATTTTTTGTACATAATTTGTGTTTCACCTGTGCGTCCAATTTATCTCAGTCTGAAAACCCAGTTTCCCATGTGAATGATAAAGGCCATAAGCATAGCAAGGAAACCCCATAAGACATGTGGCCTTGATCAGAGTCAGTAGTACCATGACATCACTGTCACATAATTGACTTTCATCGTCTGTCGCTCTCTTTCCTCCTTTGTTGTCAGGGCAAGTGGAGGCCACTGCTATTTAAGTTTCTCTCTTTTGCGTGATTATAGTGTTGACTGTAGGTTGAAATATTAAAGTCTACTATGCCTCTAGATATTCTATTTATGTAGTTGTTTTCTAGCCAGATTTTTCAATTTTGCCCATCTTTAGTCTAAAAACAAGACATTTATGAGTTCCCTCATTAAGTTCCAGTATGCAGATAACAACAGCATTGCAGCTCTCGTAGAAAACTACCTACAACAGATCCTGACTACCTTCAACTATACATGCACAAAATTGAGATTTTAAATCAACTCCAAGAAGACTGAGATTAACTACCAAACTTCACCATACTGGATAAAACCATCAATTCAATTTAGTGAAAAAAAACTGAAAAACATGGACCACTTCCAATGTCAACCTTAATGACAAGATCTGACATTGTTTTAATCAACATCTTAAAGACTCCCTCTGGTGAAAATCGTTTTGACCTTGTTCACACTGTCAACATGGTATTTTTATATGCTAGAAGATATATCATGAGTAAAATAAACAGTCAACATCATGGCTGGGCATTTTCTCTTTGAAACTGCTGCATACTTTAACCAACCATACATTCAGAATGGCATACCTTTGATATGCATAGAGGAGTTTTTAGGGGTTTAATCAATGACCAGAGAGGGACTTTAAACATGAGCTGGGAAGACACAAGTACCAATATCAGTGTCTTCAATAAAGAAAAAATAAGAAGCACCGTTGCCTACATCATCAAAAACCAACTAAGATGGGGCTGTCATGTTGTTTGGATGAAAGATGATTGTCTGCCCAAACAAATCGTCTACTCACAGTTTAAAGATGGTGAACATAAAGGAGTTGGAGAACAGAAAAGATTCAAAGACATCTAAAGCACAGCATAAAGAATTTACCATCAACAGCTGGGACACCGATGCCAAGCACAGGGAACTGTCTTGCAAATCATCATCCAAGAAGGATAATGAAGCCAACATGTACAGAATTACAAGCAAAGTGAAGAAAGTGGAATCCCATCTGCAATCTGGAAATACCTGTACTGAAAGTGGAAGAACTTTAATGCAAAGACTGTATTTCTAAAAGCACCTGAGAGCCCATAAATAGATCATGGAATGAAGACGACCATCATTGACCTCAAGCAATAGCCACAGTGACAAATATTTCCTTTCACCAATGACAACAAGACCACCAATGACATCAAGTGTTGAAGCGGCTGCTTCCCAGCGCGTCATCATAACACACATCATTACTCACTGGCCATACAGCTGCTGAGACGATGTTTCAGTGTAAACCAGAGAGCGCCCTGTACTATGAAGGGAAACTGCCAGGGCAGCTATTGTGCTGTCTTGCTGTTGTTGTTGTGAATTAAACAAAGTCAAGCTGTCCCTTCACTCCTGCCAAGCTCATTGTCATAGCTGTTTTTCTAAGAAAAGCCGTTCCTTGTGTAGTGAAGCTGCGGTGATACACTGAGCAGATTACCTCTTCCGGATTTGCTCATAAACAACAACCACATGCTGCAACATATAATAAAAAACATGATAATAACCACAGGCTTGATGGAAATTATGATTTGACTCAGTCCTAGTGCTATGTACCCATGCTGTCATCCTCCTCTCTCTGCTCAATTATCTCTCTTGACTTTTTATCCCCCCTGTCCTTATATGCTACTTTCCATAGATATTAACAAGTTATATTGGGAAAACAGCTGACAATCCCATGAATCTCAGAACTTTTTGATATAAACATGTCTTTTCAAGTCATCTCATTACTATTCTGATGCAGATAAGTCATCCACAATTAGGGCCAGATTAGAAGATAAGTACGTTTATCAAACTGTCTGTTGTAAGACTTTAAATTTGAAAATTAAGGAGTAAGAACTGATAGCTATCTAAGGACATTAGGTCATAATTGCAAAAGTTTCATAATATGATGTAGTTCATAATGCAAATGATGCATAGATGCATCTGATTTTTAAATTATAATTTCATAGAGACTGATTTGCATTCCAAAGTATTCTATGTCAGACAGGTGTTTCTGGAACTTTTTGAATCAACTGAGGCAACTCCCAGTCACAATAGCTCACATTTAGCAAAAAGAGTAATTATTTGGTCTATGTAAAGCATCCAGAATTCTCAACTACATGAAGAACTAATAACTAGTCATTCTAATTACTCACTATTGTTGTCAAATACACTAAATGTGACATAGAAAAGTACAGGGAATGCAGACAAGCAAACTAGGCTTCATACACTGCCTGTCCAAAAAAAAAAAAAGTCGCCACTTGGATTTAACTAAGCAAATCATAAAGAGCCTTCCATTGGATAATTACTGAAATGATGAATATGTTTCAGCTGGCAACAACTTATTTAGCCCGTGTCGGAAGACATATCCTGTGGTTGCAGAAATGATGTTAATCTGTTTCAGAAGAGTCAAATTATTGCCCTGCATCAAGCAAAGAAAACAACTGGAGATTTCTGAAACTACTAAAAATCTGGTTAAGAACCGTCCAACACACTGATAAAAATTGAAGGATAGCAGAGAACCATCATCTTCGAGGAACAAATGTGGTCAGAACAAATTCTTATATGATCGTAGGAAATCAACAGTAGAACTCACGGCTATGTTTAATAGTGAAAGTGAGAGCATTTCCACACACACATTGTGAAGGGAACTCAAAGGATTGGGACTAAACAGCTGTAGCTCTAAGAAAACCACTAATCAGTGAGGCTAACCAGAAAAAAAGGCTTCAGTTTTCTAGGTAGCATAAAGATTGGACTCTGGAACAATGAAAGAAGGCCATGTGGTCTGATGAGTTCAGATTTACCCTGTTCCAAAGTGATGGGGGCATCAGGGTAAGAAGGGAGGTAGATGAAGTGATGTACTCATCATGTCTAGTACCTACCCGCCTGTAGAGGTCAGAGTTATGATCTGGGGTTGGTCAGGTTCAGCAACGTTATGCTCCCAAAGAATGAGGTCAGCTGACTACCTGAATATACTGAATGACCAGGTCTTTCAATCAGTGGAGCTTTTCTTCCCTGATGACATGTTCCAAGATGACGATGCAACGATTCATGGAGTTCACATTGTGAATGAGTGGTTCAGGGAGCATGAGACATAGTTTTTCACACATGGATTGGCCTCCACAGCATCCAGACCTCAGCCCCACTGAGAATCTTTGAGATGTGCTGGAGAAGCAGTCTGACTCTCCCATCATCAATATGAGATCTTGGCAAAAAATTAATGCAACTCTGGACAGAAATAAATGCTGTGACATTGCAGAAGCTTATCGAAACGATGCCACGGTGGACGTGTGTCTTTCTCAGAGCTAAAGGTGGTCCAATGAAATATTAGATTGTACGATATTTTTTTTTTGGACGGGCAGTGTATATTTACATTTGCATTACTTTTTCCTGTTTATTATGCATCATGTTGTTTCCTGCTAGTCCAATGAGTCCCATTTGTGGTAATCCATAGAGACATGCTCCTAACACAGAATCCTGGTCTAAATTGAGGTGAGGAGAGAAGAGACACAGTGTGTGAGAAAATGTCATTCCAAATATCTGATGGCATTATTCTTAATCACTGCAAGAAAGTCTCCCTAAACAATCCTCCTTGCCAGTATGCAGAACCACTGAAACCACATCCTGGTGTTTCTCAACAAAATGTTAACCTGGTGACAGCACTTGAAATGTTTCATAGCGATTCATACAGCCATGATGTGTTGTGTAATTCCCAAACCCAGCTGTATCATCTATCAGTGAGCACAGCATGACAAAGGAGGAGGCGAGGTGAGGTAAGGTGAAAAGAGAGGAGGAGGAAAAAGAGAACTGAACCTTGCTAAGGCTGCTGGGTAATATTTCTGCAGCTTGGAGACACTTTATGTAAGCTGCAGGGTGTAATCTGGAAAACAGCAAAAGAAAAGGAGGTCAGTGTTGTATCTCCTTGCAGATGAGGAATTGCGAGGCTCCTCAGAGGGAAACCAGACTGCACAAGCAGACACACACAAGTATAAATTCACACGTATAAAAGTCTAAAGAAGAAATACACAGCTCTACAATACAGTGATTCATCACAATTAAATGAAAGTAAACCTATACACTGTGCAGCCCTAACACCCAGTCTATCAGAGAGCTGCCTATTGTCTCTACGCTCTCACAGTTTAGCTCTCTCGGCTGAATATTGGAATATCACTTCAACACACACCTACAGTAAATCACCAAATACACACACTGCCTGCTGTATAATTCATTGCTATTCAGTTCCCACTCGGTGATTTAAAACGATTGCTTTAGCAGTCCAACCTTTCAGTGCAGGTCCTCACCCACGCATATTCACAGCAAGTAAATCCGTCAAACACATTTATCATAGAAATCCTGATGTTGCGTGTGGGATGTCTGACGCACAGGGAATTAGACATTGCAAGACATAGAGTTTATTTTTTAAGGATTACAAATAGCACATGTTAAATAGGCTGCCATGCATGGAATACACTTAAGTCAGTGGGAGTTTTTTGCTTTTCTTAGTACAGTACTATTTGTAAGGTTACACCTTCAGCTCTATTGTTGCAGGAGGTCTAGTTGGTGCTGCAAAAAATACTTTTACTTTAAAAATACATAATTAATAATTAGGAATAATTGTTTTTTGCAGAGAATAATGCTATGCATTTATCCAGTTTTCAACAGCTGTGCATTGTAGAGTCAGATTAACTACCATTATGTCACTGAATTTATAGGTTATGTGTACTTTTATGAGTAAATTACATGCAATCGTAGGTTGAACTCTTGTTCTTGCAGACTGTTTTATGACACTGCTCTCGTGTTCCTGCATCAGGCTATCACACTTTAGCTGAGAGGGTGAAGGCAAAGGCCTCATCAAAAGATCAAAGTGCTTCCTGTGGACCCACCAGGGATGTGCTCCACTATCACTGCAGGTCACAGGAGACGTGACCCTGGACTCTAATAACCAGCAGCAGATGAGCCAGCGCAGGAAGACACTGCAGGAGCACAGGAAGTGGCTCAGATAAAAACATGCATTGAGAGAGTGTCCTTTTTTTGGCAAGAAGCAGAGGGGGTCTCTGGTTTGTTTTTGGGGCCCCGGCGACAACCCTGCTGCCTTCCTGTTTTCTTTTCTGCAGTAGGTCTCAGGTTAATGGAGACAGACAAAACATGAGAAAAGACACATTCCATAGAAAGTCCTGTTCCTCCTTTCACACCACAAATGACTGAGATGAAAGCTGACTCATCTGATGGACTGCTGAATGTGAAAACATGCAATTTGTCAATCAACAGAAGGGGAAAGCATTCTGACAACCTCTATTAATTTAGAGAGACAAGTGATAGGAGTGACAGGATCAGATGGAGGCCACCTGAATGCTGCAGCTGGCCCACTTGGTGCATAAACTTCAACCGTCACATCCTTCCCGACATCCTTGTCAGTGGTGAATTGCAGCCGCTACTTGCTGTCATACAGATGGGCTGCACCATTCAAGTGGCCTCCATGTGAGACAGTGTCTATAAAAATTATTCACCCTCCTTGAAAGTTTTTCCCCTTTAATTGCTGTTCATCATTGAATCATGGTCAATTTAAGTTTCACAATAGTTTCCAAGAACAGACTCTTTAATGTCAAAGTGAAAACAGATTTCTGCAAAGGAAAGCCAGTTAATTAAAAAAATAAAATGTAAAATAGCAATTGCACGAGTATTCAACAGGTGTAGCCAATTGGTGCTAAAAGCCACACAATTAGTGAAATGAAGATCATCTGAGTTGTGTTGTGATCTACGTCATGAACACATCTCACAGCGTCAGTCATGTGACCTTCATGTCCAACATGCTCTGCCCCTGCAGTATTCTTTACAAGACCAAGCTGCCGTTCATTGTAGTTATGAACAAGACTGATATAATCGAATGAGTCTCAAGTGATTGTAGCATAAAAACACCTGTATCTGGAAGGTCTAATCACTGGTAAACCTGGCTAGAACTACACCCTGAAAACAAAACAACACTCCAAGCAACTCCATAAGTCAGGGGACATACACGAGAAAAAGATTTCAAAATCACTGAAGATGTCTTGGAGAGCAGGTGTTCCTCAAAAGCTGAGTGACTGTGCGAGACAGAGGATAATATGGAGATGTACACACACATAAATATACAGAGTCAACCAAAATAATGTATACACATATCAGGAAAAGAAAAACTTGCATAAATATTTCATTTGTATAAGTGCTTCTACACATATAGATACCTCTTTTGAAGTTTGATCAAATTATGATAACTCTGTGTCCTGTTGTACAATGTTCTCCCAACAGATGGCGCTACCCTCATGAATGCAGCATCAACAAGTGACGTCTACAACACAACAGAAATGTCTGGAAGCCAGTGGCCACCACTTTGAGCACCTCTTGTAATTGTAGAGGCCAAAGGTAACTCGTACTAATCTCGTGATGTCTGAATAAATTTGGTATTGAAATATTTATGCAAGTTTTTCTTTTCCTGATGTGTGTAAACATTATTTTGGCTGACTGTATATAGACGAACGTTCTGGGGCGCAAATACCACCCTTGCCTGACCTTTTTGTGTCCATGCGTTTTTAAGGGCCAATAACAAATTTCATGATTGTGGGAGTTATATTCGTTGTGGGTAAAAATAGAAAACATTCCCAAGTCTGAAAAAATTCCCTAAATAAAGTTAGAGTTTAAGAGTTTAATGTGGGTCCTAAATAAAAGATAAATAAACTCAAACGTGAGACGTGAATAAAAATTTGAGATGGTAGAGCAACATCCTTATCTAAAATGACATGGGTGAGGAGGAAATCATGTAGCCCGCACTTCAGGGACCTTTAAAGGGACAACCCTTTGAGAATATCATCAAACAAAAACTAATTTGCAACCCAGGTAATGACAGTAAAAGATGTGATAGGTCAAAATCCTAACTGAGGCCAGTGTAATTGGTGTCCTTAAGGGCATAGATCCAATACACCTTTCTTTGTTTGAGATGTTTGCCTTTATCTTCACCCCTGGCATCAAAGCTAACTTCAATACCTGACACTTTTAGGGTTAAATCACTCCCTGTTGTGATCCCATGCAGTGTCTGGACGTGGGATAGTTCAAATCCCTTGTATTAATAGCATCCCTGAGTTTTTTGACCAGTGGGAAAGACTTTGAGAGGCTAAGATGGTAGAAAAAACAGAGTGATACTGATCCTGAAAACCAGTAGGTGGCAATCTTCTCAGCAATCCTCACCAAGCACCTGTGTCCCTCTGAATGAAGAAGGGCTGTAAATTACAGGCTGTGGATAATTTCAGAGGGCAGTAATAACACTGTCATGGCAGCCCCATCTAGCAGTCAACAGTACTCACACAGGCTTGCAATACAGACTACTAGAGCTGTGTCAACTTTAAGGGCAATACACGATAAAATCGTAAAACAACATTTTACTTCATGGTAAACCACTTTGGTTAGGATTATGTCTTCAAAATTAATTGCAGTACACGGCATTTCTGCTTGGATTCATGTCTGCCTGCCATCACAATACTAAGCACTGATCAGGCTTTCAATTACCCTTCCCACTGAGTACGACATGCAAAGCCTAGCTGAATGTCCATCGGGCTTTTCTGGCATCCAAAGGACATTACATTCATATTACTGATTTTATCAGCGTCCCCGCCATTGTTGTTTGCCTTTGGTCTATGACTTTCATTTCCCTCTCTGTCACAAGACTGATCCAAAATTATTATTACTGCGCTGAGGAGGAAATTAATAAATCTCTGGGAACGACTGTGTTCCAGATAGTGCAGGCAAATGTAATACATGCACACATATATTCTTTGTTCAGCAAATGTATTAAGTACACTGCATCTTTGTGGACACAATGCCCAAATGGGATGCTAAAGAAAACTTTTCTTCTCTGCACAAATTAGGTAGCCTGGAATAAAAAGAAAATGCATGCTACAGTTGCACTGTAAATCATTTTAAGTTGATTCAGCTTAGAAATGTTAAGTTCACCTGTTGTCTTAATGTGAGTGAACTGCACTTTGGTTGACAGATTAGTTCAAAGTCATCTAATGAGTTGTGAAAGTGTAAAACTATCTCATTTAAATTAGTTAAACTGAAGAAAGAAAGTAACAAAAACTTAAGATATTAAGCTGAATCAATTAGTGACATAGAGAATAGTTACAAACCTGCTTTCATTTTACATTCCCCACGTTTAAAGAGTTTTGTCTTCATTTAACACTGAGAACTTACAGTCTCAGCTATT
The DNA here is from genome assembly GCF_022539595.1 of Amphiprion ocellaris. Classification (NCBI taxonomy): domain Eukaryota; kingdom Metazoa; phylum Chordata; class Actinopteri; family Pomacentridae; genus Amphiprion; species Amphiprion ocellaris. Next base: position 17,775,054 of record NC_072785.1, read on the forward strand.
ATTTTTTGACCAGAGTCAGTAGAAGAGACAACCTGTGAGGCTGCTTCCACTTATAATAAAATGTATTATAGGTCTATGGATGTAGGAATTGAATTCATTCCTAACCTTTGTCTCTGTCAGAAATGCTTTGCTTATTATGAAACAACCATAACATCATTTAACAAAGACACACAGCAAGTTTCCACAATGTGTCTTTTCTTAAAACTAGTAACGAACAAGAGTCTGTGGGGAGTTTTACTCTCTAAAATACATCCTGGCAAGTCTGCATTTATATGTTTCTTATAATCTTGATTTAATGAGTTGAACAAAGTCTCAGCTCATTCATCATTTTTTGCCAAAATACCTCATGTTATAAAAACTTGTGTTAAGAGGTATGAAAATAAAAAAACAGACATTTTAGGTTCAGTTAACTGGAAATTTAAAAAACTCATACATTTATATTTATTAGTAAACTAGAAAAGATGTGATTGATTTGACTAAATTCTTGTAATGATGTTTTACAGTGGGGCTACGGATGCAATGTGGCCTCACAAATTTGTGTCTCGCTAAACAAAGTAAATAGGTGAAATCACAGGACAAAATGTTTATGCTTTCCAGTCCACAGAATAATGACAATTTACAATAGACTTTTTGTTTTGAGGAAGTTTTTTCTCTTTTTTTAATGCTTAATTAAACTGGATGACAAACTATGTCTGCCATAAAAACCATTTCCTCTGCTACATGCACATTGGCCAGCATTTTTCCTGTCAACAAACTACTGATGGCGGTTGAGCAAGACTCCGGAGTCGGGCAGCGCTGTTGACAGATGCTGGGAGCGGAGTTGTGATTGGTCCGCCGCGGTGGGTGTTTCCGCATTCCGTGAAGAGCTGTCAGCAGGAGCGCAAGTTGGAGAGGACACTGTAGCGTCTGTGAAGGGACCGCTTCAGTCATTCCCAGGGGAATAAAGGACCGAAAGCCAAGGAGCGGGGATGCCTTACATGCTCATCAGTACGCAGATCCGACTGGTGTGTATCTCGCCTCCGTGAATTTCTCGTGTCATGCTTTTAGGAAGGCGCGTTCGAGTTGCAGAGTCAACGATTTATTTATTTGGCTGCACAACATTGCGCCCACTAGTAATCAATCAAGGCTGCAGATTCTACTTATGCAGTGGCCTGTAATATTCTGCATGCTGGAAAAAACAAACAGTGAAGGCTGCAAACGGAGCAAACAGCGAATGTATGGTTGTGTGCGTGTGTGTCTTGCCATGGTGCACTAAATGAAAAACACATGTTGCCCAGTTGTTGGCCTCCTGTGCATGTTCATTCTGTTGTCTGCGCGACTCCAGCAACCTAATTCTATAGCCTCTGAGTATTGGATCATCTATATTTAGTCTGTCCAGATATTAGAGATTATGATCCGCACCTGCCAGAGGGCTGCAGGTGTAGCCACTGATATGCTGCCAGAGCCGCACAAATAACAGGCAGCCTCTATTGTTTAAGCTGCACAGCTAATGTACTTCATTACCGTGTTTCAGGAGAATGGTCCAACAAATGTGGGAGATGAATTTTCTGATCCAGCAGTCATGAATTACCTGGGAGCAAGAAAAACAACCATGCTGGGAAACAATTTGTAAGTGTTGAAAATGTGAAGGGTCACCTGTTATAGTAAGTGCTTTTGTGGCAGGTAACTAGTCATATTTGACATATGAACATAACATTTGTAGGCGTACTTCAGCATTAATCCATAAAAGCACCACAACTGCAATACCCCTCACAGGATGGGGAAATTCTATCCTGATTGCATCTTTTTTTTATGAAACTATCACCACCATTACTTCACAAACAGGGAAGACTAAACTGCAGTGACACTTTTCCAATGTTGAACTCCTCACATGTGCAGAATCATTTCCCAGATGCACTGTAAATGTACTCACACTGGGGCATATTTCCGTATTTAGGCACTTAAAACCAGTGTTCCTTTCATTTTGGCACTTAACATGTACATATTGAAGACAGAGCTCAGATCAAATCACATGGATGTAAAAAAAAAAAAACTCCAGTGAGGTTGCGGAAGGCTGCTGTTTTGCAGATTGAGAATAAACCATTCAAGGTGATGGAATACAGATCAGGGAAGTGTTGTCATTGGCAATCTGATTCAAATGCTGCTGGGAAATGAACCAAGGTGTGGAAGGAAGTGAACAAGCACTCTAACAATTAACGGCATTCTACTTTCCAAGCAAAGTTTACCAAAAGACAGCGAAATCCCACATCTGTGGAAAGCACAATTACTTTGTGTTTATTCTCATTTTAGCTCTGAATACCATGTGGACGACCCACCTCGCCTGGTGCTCGACAAGCTGGAGAAGATCGGCTTCCGCGTGCTGACGATGACGGGCGTGGGACAGACACTGGTGTGGTGTCTCCACAAGGAGACAGAGTGATCGATCACGAAGAGACAGCTGACTGTATCAGAATATCTCCATAAGCCTTTAAAAGGATGAATGATTTGTCTTCAAAAGCTTTGTCATTTGTTTTTGTTTTTTTAATATACTTTACCTGCTCTGTATTCAACATTTGCAGCTATAAAATCAGCTCTTTGTGGAAGTGCAAGTAAAGTTTAAAAGTTGAGATTATCCCTTACATAAGGTTTCAGATTACCTGCAATGGGTCATAGGTTACCAATTTCAAGAGGAAAACAAAACTACATTTTGGGGATTTTATAAGATCCTTTGCCAATATTGTTGCTGTTTACTACTGATGTCCAAGAGCAGGAAGTGAAGTAGGTTTAATGTATCATATAGCTTCTAAGTAAACAGTACTGTGCTTTATAGATTTGTACATACATCAATGTGTAAAAATTCTTTTTTTAATATGATTAAATGAAGTGATGATCTCGAATAATTGTGTACTTTTTTAATCAATGCATGCATATAATCATATAAGCCACCAAACTGATATTTATAAAACTCAAAGCATAAAATATGACAACCACGCTTGCATTGTGTGCCCTTATATTTCCATGGCACCTTACAGAGATGCTGCGTGCTTCAAGATGAGGACCAAAAATTGCAAGCACACAGAGAGCAGGAGTCTGCCTGCGAGAGCCAAAAAACACTGGGTGGTTTCATTACAGCCCCAGGTCTGCCAGCACATGTCTGGGGCCAGCCCGGATCACTAACCCACAAACCAGAAACTTTGCCAGCAAGCTCACAGCCAAACTCTTACCAGACCTGCTGCCTCACACATGACCGAGCTTCCACCTCCGCACTTCAGATCAAAAGGTGATGGTGCTTCCCATTTCTATGACCTCAGAGAGTCCAGTTACTGTTTGCATACACCGACATGACGGCTGTGATACGTGCAATGTGAGAAAAATCGGGAAGAAGACACTATGAAGCTTCCAAGGCAACAACAGGGCCATCCTCTTCTCCTGGTTTGCATGCAGCACAAGCCACTGTGGGCTTAGGGCAGGCTTGGTGGTAAATGTGTTTCCTGTAATTGTATTTCCTCTGTTGTCATTTGGACAGAGTCTGTGTGTTTCTGAGGTTTTTTTTCACATTGCTGGGATATTGAAAAAGGCTACGCATAAACAAAACCATGTGATGAGGGGATTTTGCAGGAGGAGGAGAGCAGATGTCTCCCACCACACCGCTCTGCTCTACAGCTGGACATTGTGTAACAGAGCCACGGTGAGGCAGCGCAGGAGTGGCAGGGAGATGGATGACTGGATTGGATGCTGCAAAGCTGCCATGTGGCTCCTAAATAACACTGACAGGAGAAAGCGCTGCCACACAGACCTGCAAGTACAGACACACAATTATGCCACAGTTCCCCAAGCGACAGGAAAAACAGACTATCTGGATGGATGAATGTTCCACAGGCAGAGGACCTTGTTACAAAACTCATGGTGACCGCAACAGTCTGGCACTGTGAAGTCTGACTTAATGTGGGTCACAGAGCGGTAGCGTGTCACTTCAGAAAACATAAGCAATACAGAGTCTACAGAATATTCTAGATATCTGTTACATAAGCCTATTGTGAAACAGCTCAGAACAACATTAGCTTAAGTTTTACTAAATGTATTGAGATCAGCATTGCAACAGAAGACAGATTTCATGGTCTTTGATTTAAACTGGTCCATGGCCTGTGACATGATCGATCAGAACCAGGGGTGGAGTGAAGTGTATGAAATGGAAACAGTGAGGTGGATATGTTGTCCCAAAATAAGCACGCCCATTGCTACACAGTCCTCACTTTACTCACTTCTAAAATATATTTTAAAAAAAAAAAAAAAAAAAAAAAAAAAGGAAGACGGATGTTTATGCGCTACTTGGTACAGACCTGACCACAAGGTATTAGTCTTTCAGAAATAATGACTCCTGAAATACAAGCCTTTCGGTTGGTGATTTAAGTAATAGCTTTGGCACAGAAAAAAAATATTTTCTTTCTTGCTCAGAGTTAGGTCAGAATGATGAAAGTTTTGAGTCAGTGTATTCAATTGTAAGTCAGAGTCAGATGATGTATGGGAGGTTATGCTCCAGATTATTTCTTAGCCAGGAGCAATGACTCCATAGAGACTCCTTTGGTTGCCTAGCAACGTCACGATGACAAGACTCCAAAAGTCACCTCTCCCTGCCAAGGTACAACATCTAACCCCCTGTTGAACTACAACTTACTGTGTTTGTGGCTTCGTTGTTAATTAAAATGAACAAACTATAGAAATGTGTTTGTTCCTTCATAATGATTATGAAGTCCCCGTCTGCCACTGCCCTCTGCCACTTGTTGCAGCCTGAGCACACCAGCTCACCTGCAACGTTGTAAATCTGCTCTACGCTACACAATGTCAAGCTGTAATATTGGAAAAATGTAGCCATACATGTTGGAACTAAAAAACAATTCTGAACAGGAGTAATAACATGAAAAGCCCCATTCTGCAAGTTGACAGAATTGGTTCTTCAGGTTTGAAGTCCTGGATATCTAAAGCCATTCTTCTGAGGTTGTCTTTGGTACACTTAAGTTTAAGGGCAAAGATGTCACTGAATGCTATTTTGCTCATGATGTCTGCTTCTAGCATTTAAAAAATAAACTTAATTTTCGTTACAGGAGGGTCTTTAAAGCTGCCCATCTTACCATGGGCAGTTAGAGCACTAGTATACCTGTGTTTCCGTGAAAGTGGTATCAATCTTCCCAGCAAACACCCCTCACCCAAGTAAATAAGAATATTTTCCAAAAAGCTTAACTGTTGAATTGATAGGGTTACCAACAAATATTCAAGTAATATATCTACCACAGTACAAAAGCTCAGAGCTCAATGAACAGCATTGTGTAGCTTTTAAATTGTACAGTCCACAAGGCCTCTTCAGTCTGGAGTAGCTTTAGATATATTGTATACAAACCCAGGGAACAATCATCTAAACCACCAGATCTGTAATGGAGAGCTTCCAGAGTATGTTCACTTTTCATCACACGAGGCCACAGGAATTCCATAACAGCCTACCTAGTGTTCCAATCGCAGCCTAATTACTGGTTTTACATGAGGGAGAAATGATTTCCACGTAGTCACATCGAAGGGTTTGTGGTTTGAATTACTAACATCATTCAGCTAATTTCACAGATTTTCTGAATGAATGTGCAGAAAACAGACAAGAGTGATTTTTAACTTAAACTTGTTTGGCTAGAAGGAGGTAACGAGTTGTCACATTTAACGAGACAATGGCTGACAGATGCAAATTACATCATTACTGTATTTGATAAGGTGTGGTGTTGCACCGCCAATCTCAATTGGCTCTTTTACATCAAAATAAATAGAGACTAAATACTTACGGGATGCTTCAAATGTCAAATTTTTATGGGAAATATTTTACATACAAATGTGATAGTGATCCGGGACGTTGTATTGATCAGTGTTTAACCACTAAAGGCTCCTCATTACATTTCTGTGATTTATAAAGATCTGTGACACACTGAGTACTATGACAAGATAAACTGAAATTATATGCGATTTCATATTACAATGTATATCTGCCAAACTAGTCAGAGAAACCATTAAGGCGATGAAGAAATATTATCGAGAACAAGGTGGTCCAATAAAAGACTAAAAGATGCTTAAAAAAAAGCTAAATATCTTAAATTTGTAGGCATTTTCAACAGATGTGCATAACGGACAACTCAACTAAAATACAGAGCTAGATTGCAGCTGGACTTCTGTTCAGCCCATACCTTGTGTTGTTAAAACAATACATTATAAAGTGTAAAATTTTCTATTTTGAAATCAATTTGCTATAGATCAATACATTTGTTAGTAATGTTGAATACACAGTGTAGCTACAGATTATTCACAGCGATCTAGTTCTCAGATGAATGTGGTTTTAATGTGACTTATTTCCCTAACATTGATCAAATGTTGCACTAAACTTATAATTGAGTTGATTAAATGTTATTTGGTGACCTCTGACCTTGGATATACATTGCATGCATTGTTCCAGTATGGCGTCACAACATACTGTGCAGCACAAATTCACCCCTACATGCTGTGTATTGGCTCTCCTACCTCTGGGATCACACAGCTTAACACTGAATCCTGTAGCGGCACTCACTTCTTCTCTACTCTGTTTCTCCTTTGGTCATCCTGCATTTTCAATAAAAGCGAGACCAAAATGGCATTGATTAAAAACAGAAGGGTTTATTTTGCCACACAGTATATTACATACAAAAGAATAATAAAACATATCAGAGGCTTTATGAAACTAAAGCCTGAAACAGGTTTTCATCTAAAAGTCACAGGCTAGTACCAAGCTGGTTGATGCAGTGCTAAGACCTGGCATCTTCCTCCTCGTCCTCTCTCTGCATCTGTTCTATGAGCTTCTGACGCTCAGCAGCCTGCCTCATCCTCATCATCACTACGCTCTCGTAGTCGCGTTCATTTGACAGGGAGCCCTATAGGAGAGACAGAGGGATAATGTCAAACAAAGTAATGGAAGAAGGGTTAATACAACTGTTTACCATGTCAAAAAAGTGTCATCACATCAGGCTTTTCTTGAGAGGCTACTGATAAACTGTACCTCCATAAAGCTGGAAGACTCGGCAGAGACAGCTTTTGTTTTCCTTATGGTCAAAATCTAAGAGATAGACATATCCTAACTTTAAATTTTTACTCTAAGTGAAACTCCAAACCGCCTACATCCTACACTTCCCATAATGCAACACGTAATTTTTAATTAATCACGTCGTGCCTCTATCTGACTCCATTCATCAAATCTGTAATGTAGCCTTTCTATTAGAAATGTGTGTCCTCCAGACCTAAATAATCATCATCATGTCAAGTTTTATTTTTCTCAGACTTGACAAAGTTATACCACAAGCTGTGTAGTGTTCTCCAGGAATAAACTGATATTGATGTGTAAAACTAATGAAGTGGCCCTTAAATCACTATTTAAGGATGATTTCTACAGAGCCCCTACATAGAACAGCACAGAGTATCTGTGTTTTATATCATGACAACTGCGACTCAATGCAGACAGAGCGAAAGAACCACTGTCAGTGTCCAATGTCTGTTTGCTTTCACAACCGGGCCTGTGGGTGTAGAGCAGAGGAGGGACAGATTCATACAGATGCGCTCATCTCTGTTGCCATTAGCATGATGACAGAGTGAACATGCATGAGACAGCAGCCCACAGAGAAACTGTGACAGGGTAATTCCACTGCCTGAGCTCATTAAACCCCAAAATGTGGCCTGGAATTAGGCCTGGCAGCAGCCTGGCCTCTCACTGTGTGTATGTGATTTCTTTGAAGGGCTTCAGCTTGGACGACGATGGTGGCAGATTCTCTTGACTGTAGGGGGAATCAGAGAGGGCAGCCACTGGCTAATGGCTAATCAAGCAACGTGGAACACAGGCCAGACGTCTTGTACACAGATCTGCGCAGTGACAAATGCCACACACAGGCCAACTTGCAAATCCAGGCTCAAGAAGAGGGACTCTAATGACTGCAGTGCTGATTCAAAATATGCAGCAAAGATTTTGCTTATGCTGTATGCACATATTTATAAGCATTAAACACACACATATGCACTCGCAGACAGTCATTTCATTTTGAGGGGGGAGGAAGGCCATGTGTCCACACAGCAAGCCATTGTTTTAAAGGATTATATCAAGGAAGTGTGCTGAGCCAAGGAAGTGTCTCTTTAACAAGACAGTAAGCGGCAGGAGAGAGTGAGAGTGTGCATTAAGGACTAGGAGAGAGCGAGTGCGAGCAATTTGAAGAGGAGAGGTAGGTTTTTGTCAATGCACTCGCTGAGCTAAGGCATCTGGAAAACATCACAGGGACTCCAGCATCCATGTGCTGAGAGAAAGAGGGTAAAGTGTGGAGGAAGAGGAGAGGAGAGGGTCAGTGAAGGGGAAGTTACCCTCCTACTCCCCCACAGCCCCCACCCCGGGATTGAGGAAAGCTGCTATTATCATTCCAATAACGTGAGCTCAAGCCCTCGTCTGACACGTAACTATGAAATATCACGCGAACACCATTAGGTAAATAAACAAGTCTGGCATCTTCAAATTAAATAAAACACAAGCAAGTATACAAGCGATGGTGGAAATGCTGCCTCCTCACAGGAAATATAATCCTGCTCTGCCACGCCCTCTACTGGTCACAAAACCAAAGTGCACCTTAAAAAAAAAAAAATCTCAAGTCAGAATCAGTCTGACTTTTTCTCAACCTGGCGTGGTCATGGGCAGCAGAGTGTACCAGGCTAATGATGTAGGGGAATTCTGAGCATTAACAGGTGCTTTATGGGCAGTGTGACGCATTTCTTCTCAGGATGAGGGATGTTTCCCTGCCTGGGGTATTAACTTCCAATGTACACGTTTGGCCAGTTCATCACTCTGTAACTAAACACTCGGCGTGTACATATGCATGTGTCTGTGCGTGTGTGTTTGGTTCCATAACACTGGGGCCCAGGGTGAGTAGGAAACCACAGAACACAAACAACGGGCCCCTGCTCAAAGCCAAGGGAGGAGGATGCAGGGCCACCGCAGAGGTAGGATGGTAGTAAAACACACACACGCATGCATACATACAAACAAGCTGGGGATAAGCTGTGTGACATCAGCAAATGCCCAGGCATCCAAACAGCACGCCCCAGTCTGACCCCAGGCCAGTAATGACATCATGAATACCACCAGTGCTGTGAGTCAGGCAGTGTAACACACACACGCTCTGACACTTCTTCCCACACACAGCAGGAGGCATCTCGGAGTGCAGGTGGCTGCTGTGTTCCCCCAGCACAAGCTGTCAGATCAGCTACACATTACACCATTCTTTTATGTGTGTTTGTGTGAGTCTGTAAGCACTGGAGCACAAGCGAGTGAGAAAGTAAGTGTGTGTATATGCAAGGAAGATACTGAGTGTGAACCTGAGTAAGATGAGACTTCAGCTATCTACAAAATGACTTTAAAATTTATGCCACTCCAATCTTTCAAGGCTCTTCACTGGCAGCCTTGCAGGTTACCATTTCACATTTAATAAATGGATTACTCAATAACACCATCAGATATCACGTATCTCAAACTAGACGATCACTGTGCCAAGAAGTGACTTTATAGACTCCTGAGAGTAGAATGGGTTTTTCTTAACAAGCGTGCTCTGTGGTCCAGGCTAACATTTCTGCCTCTAATGCACTGTGGTAAAGTTAATCAAGAAACTATTTATCTGGAGTGTGTGGTAGCACAATGTATGTTTCTGTGTGTGTCACTGAACTATGGAGTATGTGATTTATGACAGGCAAATACTTCATTCATTTGTGTGTGTGCGTGTGTGTGTGTGTGCGTGTGTGCGTGTGTGCGTGCGTGTGTGTGTGTGCGTGCGTGCGTGTGTGTGTGTAGGTGCCCAAGCACTCGTGCTAACTCAAACAAACAGGCAGAAGTAGTGCACATGCACCACTGGAGCCAAGGTGAAATTCCTGTGCAGACAAAATTTAAACTTCATAAATGGTAGAGAACTAATCATCATTCATTACAAGATTCGGCAGACATAAAACCCCAAAGTTCTGGTCTATTATACTGTTTTTGTTAGCGAAGAACAAACACTTCATAGAGATTAAGACCCAAATCTACTTCCTGTATTTAACCCTTTACGTGCACATGTCCTCCAAACATCTGGTTTCCGAGAGAAACTCCAACACAAGACCTCCTTTATAACTGACAGCAAAAAGCCATGTGTCTGCACCGAACACACTCTGAATCTACAGACCACTGATTATGACAGCCACAATGATAGAGGTCAGTTATTTCATATCAAAGCTGCATTACAGACATCCTTGAAGAAACAGTGGGATATTTACAGTACATAAAGTACAGCTATTTTAAAAATCACAAAGCCAGGCTGCAAGATTAAAAATCTCATTTAGTTGTATTTATATATCACCACTTTGCAACTAAAGTCATCTCAAGTCACTTTAAGTTGTAAAGTCAAGACCATACAATATTATGTCAGAGAGAGAAAACCAGCAAATTAATTTTTAACTGGAAGAATCCTCCAGCAGATCCAGTAAAGTCATGCAGTATCTAAGACTATTTCCCAGTTAAATTCATCAATGTTTGTATACAGTAATGACAGTAACCAAGAAAAGCCGCGATGCTGATTTCACAATAGCAGCTAAATAAAATATACAGATCTTACAAATTATGAGGTGCAAAAGTACTGCACTACTTGAACAAACACAATGTCCAGGTATTAATAGTTGTGAGTGGACTGCTAATTCAAATGTAATAAACAGGGACAGGCAGCAGCGAGGTGCCATGTAAGTAGAGGTGTGTACATGTGGTTGTGTAAGCATGTGGTTGTAGGTGGTCATGGTATTCGACAGAGTGGAAGCCTGTTGGGTGGAGACGGAGAGTGCCTTTGGAATCTGTAAAAGTAAAGGAAATAAACAGTGAAAAGAGAAATGGCAGCAAAAACCTGAACTCCTAGTGCCCTCTTTATGATGGATGAGCTCAGGGATACTAGAATAAGGAAATGTGGGAGTTTGGCCTCTTTAATATCCAACAATACATTGCTGTAAAAGCAAAATCATGTCTTTCACATGCTAGCCTCCCGGGAAATGCCCTCTGATTGCAACAGACTTGCCTTTTTTTTCTTTTTTTTTTAAAAATTAAGCCAAGGGACTGGTAAGAAAACAGTCTGAACCTTGGAGATGTCAAAAAAGGGTTTAGGCTTTATGAAGGGAGGGTAAAGAGAATTAAATCAAGGTTCTGAAAACAAAAAAAATTTAATTTCTGTCTGTACATATGTGTTCCCACGTTAATGTTGTTATGCACAGTATTAAATGAGCAGAACAAACAAAGCCAATGAAATGTATCTCACTAAATGTTGTTTACATCAGCTCTACGGTCAGCACAGTAATCTAAATATCACAGCCATGATTTAATAATTACTAATGAGTCAGTGCCAGGAGACACATTCCCCTGTTTCACTGACCGCCCACATTGACTGCAAAAAAAAAGTATGAGTCCCATGTATGTACAAGACAGTTTTTCAACTAAATACTGAAAAAGCTACATAACTCTAAAGCAAAGAGTCAAAAACAAGTTTTAAAAAAGTGGTATTTTGCCCTTACTGGACAGCTGACTCTTTAAGACAGTACAGCTCCATTCTGTGTTTTTACACATCTAGCCCACCAGAATTCCCTAAAAATTAATAACTCTTACAGATAAACAGATGTTGTGATTTCTTGCTTTAAGTCCATTGTAGGACAAAGTCCTTACTTCACTGGTAAATTTAAGATGCTGCCAGAAAGAAAAAAAAAAACCCAAAAAAAACCTGGCATCACAACATATTTTTTAAACATATAAATAATTAGGCTGTTTTATATTGTAATAAAATTTGGCATCATTATAAATTACCTCATCACAATTTTTGCTTTGATCTAGCCCAGTCACCTCCTCACTGTGTTCGACGTGACGTAGCCTCACTATGTTGGTTAGAAGCTACTGCTAGTTTTGTCATGTGTTGATGAGTTGGCACTTGGTATTCAGTAACGCAACACCTGGACTTTGGTGTCAGGTCTTTGTCATGTTGCAATCACGCAACAGAGTGTCTGCGTTTCGACCTAGCAGTCAGACTGCCAAGTTTCGGTTGGAGCACCTCCAAAAAGCTCTTCATTGAGTCATAACTTTAAAGACAAAGGAGACAACAACAGTTAGGATGATGACAAAGACAAACTTAAAAATTGTCAGAAGAGCTGACGAAAGGGCAGCCAGCAGCAACTGTTTAACTGACAGAGCAATGGATTGCTCAGTTTCAACTGTCTATCCAGTCTTGCACTTTTCATAATTGACGGATATACCACAAGCTGAATTTGATCATAATACAATCCCATGTCCTATGTTTGCCATCATCAAACAATGTTTTTCATATGAAAGAATAAGACAATGCTTGCAGTAAATCTAGTCTAAATGCTGAATGTCTAAGGGCTTGATACAGCGGAAGCTGGAGAACACACAACAAAGGCCCAGAAGAATATCCAGCAAAGCCTCAGTTTGGGCTTCTGGTGCCAGTCAAAGCAATATCTGGAAACACTTTTTATCCTGCAACAACAAAAACATGCAGCATCCCAGATTTCAGACCCAGCATAGCTGCATCAAACCACACTGCCCGCTATGGTCAGGCCTTAGAAAAGAGGCTTAAACAGAAATCGAGCTCAGGCTAAATGCACCAGCCCAGAGGCTGCATAGCATGAGAGCAAAACTAACAGAGTGAGTCCAACCTTGGTTAGACAGCAGGTCTTGTGAGGTCATACCCAAATACCGCAGATAACACTAGCTCTTCACCCTGATTGTCTTCTAGCATGAAAGCAGTTTTGTGGTTGTAGGTGGAAGAAAGTGGGGGTTTCTCAGCAGAGAAATGTTCAGAAATGTTCTGTTTCAGTCTTGGGTAAATGTTATGATAATTTCATTTGCGTGAGTAATTGTGTCTGGTCCTACAGACTGTTCTGGCACTGGAGCGGAGAGTGAGAGAAGACGAGAGGATGAGGCAGCACGCCTGTTGTTTATTGGATCAGTTTGAAGGAAGTACTGAAAAATATAATTTGTCCTTCACACCCTGCATGTTAAGTTCAGTGAACAAGACAAAATACTCAAACTCACAGGCTTCTACTAGTTTCTGATGGAACACATCTGAACGTTACGGCATATTGGTGATTATAATATACTCTCTTTAAAACATGGGGACACTTTGTAGAATGTAAAATAAGAATATTTCTAAACTAAAAGGGCATGATTAATTCAAGCAACAATTACTGTTTGAGAGAGCACAACAAGATAATATAACCTACTCATTTTGAACACAGATTTCATTGACAAGAAAAAAAATTGTTGTTCTGACACAGTTTCCAGCTCTTTATTGCAGCTGCATTCCATAGCATATACAGCATGCTGTAGGCGTGAGAATTGGAAATGCAACAAGTTATCTCTCTTGTGAAACCCAGTGTGCCTGTTCATACATGTCTGTGTGCGATACTGTGCTTTGATTACATAGAGAAGCTATAGGCCTCCAGTCAGGCAGAAGAGCCGGTAGAGTGGGCTGGACTCTGGGGCTTTAGACAAGCCAACAACAAGCAGGAAATCAGGAAATCAGCAGAGCAGAGGGACAATGACCCCCTCCTCTGGGTGGCTGACCTGTTGGCACACCATGGCTTCCTTTTTTTTTTTAGATAAACACAATCCATGTAACACACACACACAAGCCTTATCTGTTGTACACTCCAACCTATTCACGCTCAATCCCTCTCACCCTTCCCCTCGCTCAAACACGTTCACACACCATTTAGCTCTTGAAATACGTTGTGCACCATAGTTTATGTCTTCCTCAATATCACAGAGATTAAATAAGTCGCTCCTGCTTTGTGCCCACTCACCCGCAGGTGATGAGCGCAGCCAAACAACCAGTAGGACTTAACATCTACAATTACAAGGCCAACTCACTCCGCAGACAGGATGATATCATCTGACGACTGCCGAACGTTCTGAATTGGGATGACATCAAATAAAACTGAGGAAAAGCCTCCACCTGGAAGTCTTAGCACTCCTGTACTCTGGCCTCACCTGGCTTATCAGTAAGGCAGAAGACTTTCACCAGCAACACACCTAAGGAGTGTTCTGCAATACAAGTGGGAGTTACACTGAAAGGATTAGCAAAAAAAAGGACTGAATCTTCACAGACTAAACACTCACTGAAGCAGCAGTATAGACGAAGGTAAGCAACGGTCTCTCAATAGTCTCTCTGCAGTTATAAAGCTACAATTTAATGGTAAATTTCCCATTTTTTATGACATAGAGGACAACACAATCTTAGGCTGTGCAATGAGGTCGTCTCTGTAACAGCTGACAAGCCCCATCATGTCAAGAAAGAGTTTGTCAAGGTGCGCAAGTAGACACAGCCTAGTTTCCTGACAGACACGGGTGTGCATGTGTGAGATTAACTTATCCTGTATTTTTTCAGTAAGACAGGTAAGAACTAAATTATCAATCTTTCTCTATTTTGGAGTTACTAATCCTACTAAACTAACTGCACTGGAAAGAGACAAAACTTCAAATCACTTGCATTTAACCCATGGTTTAACTTTTCATTAGACAGATCTCTTATCTGTCTCAAAGGTGTATCATTAATGGCCACATTTAGAAAGACAATTTAAAATACGTTTCTTGGCCAATCTGTTTTAATGGGCTTCTTTAGTTTTTACTTGGCCATGAAGTGTTTCCTGAGCATGATACTCATGGCTGAAATCCTAAGACTCCTCCTTGGCCAAACTGACATGTTTGGAAAGGAATGCTGTTATGTCCACGCTCTCCAATCTCCCGCTGCTACTAAAGTGCCGATAAAACCTTTACAGGCCAACAAAACCTGTTTGCAGAAGTGGCTTACAAATTTACAGAGTGAGTGTTTCAAGTCACGAACACAGATCTAATGTGGGCAAAGCTGTTGGGAGGCTGTAAAATCACAGACACTAAGCAGATTATTTAATCGACATGCTTGCATTGATGAACTGAGCTCTGTTTTACTTAATAAAATGATTGCAGGTCACGAAAAGCAGAAGGTTTTCTCTTTTATTTTTCATGAAGTTTGACTTTCATTGTAAGTGTTACTTTATTGTTTCATTTCGACCAAGATGTTTCAAGTTTTGTTGGTGGAAATGAAATTTCACTTTCATATAGTTCACCAAAGTACTTCAAAAAACTGTTAACTTATTTTGAAATATAATGCCTAGAGTGTGATATTATTTATGGAAGAGAAATATAACTTCCACAGCCAGAATCACTACATATCTCTGCCTGCATTCCAGTTATTTGTATTTCTTCAAAAATCATAAACATGTGTTCAAAAGTGGAATTGTTATCATGATATCTGACAGAAGTTAGGGTGGGAAAAAAAATCGCGCTTTCCCGAAACAAAATCGAAAGAGATACCATGTACTGAATACAGGATGACGATTACTGTTTGGGGATTTGCCTTTGTTACTGGAAGTCTTAAGTAGAATAATAGACTTCCTTTGGAGGATATGCAGCAGACCACACCTGCATTTATGGGAAAAAACAGGGCTCTGAAAAGTAAATATTTATAAATGAAGACTTCAAAGCATTGCTGGAACATCCCTCTGCTGCCAAATAGTGTTGAATTTCATTAAACTGAAATCAAGTGGAGCAGGTGCAATCTCTAAACAATGGCTGCCGATTCTCATTAAGCTGACAGAGAGAGTCCAATACTTGGATCTGGTGTTAAATTACAAGACAAATGCAAGCACAGACCTGCTCAATATTCTGGCCGGATGAGAGGAACACCTGGATAATGTGCTGTAATGGTTTCAAATTTACAGTCACAGGAAATTTGGGAGCAAACTACTATTTGTGAAATTATAAATCTCTCTTTTCTTGTGTTTTGTTGCAGATCGCATTATGCTTTTAAGCTTCACCAGCTCCTGAGGATCAACCAAGAGAGAAGACAATAAAAAGACTTTTGAGGATTTATGAAAAGAACAAATAAAAACATTTAGGTCAAGCAGATTTGCCAAGATGCCACTTAGAACATCGTTGTATCGAAAGCAATCCTCTGGTCGCTGGTCCAGCAGGAACTCCAAGCGGAGGGAGGTGCTCTCTGTCAACATGATAAGCCTACCATTGGCTGATTTCCGCCATATCTCCCATATTGGAAATGCTCATACAGACAGCTTTGGAGATCTGTCCTTTCTACAGATGGGCCACAGCTTGCTTCTACAAAGTTCCCAGAGTGAGCAGAACCTCTTCATGTCCTGCTCACCACCTCCAAAGCCCCCTCGTCTAAATCTGGATGAGAATGAGGGTTCAGAAAGCCCTGATTGGTCCGTGGATCATCACAACACCTACCAGAAGAGGAAGAAATGTAGCTCTATGCCACTGCTGGACAGTGAGGAAGAAGAAAAAGAGATGGAAAAGGTGGATGGGTGCCAAAGAGGGATTAATGTTGCTTCCAATCAGATTCACAGTCGTGGATGGGGCAGCGTGACTTCAGACAAGGATGGAGAGTTTACAGAGTCTTGTGACAAAACTGATGGACAGCAGAAAGATGAGGACAGTGGCTTTTCATTCAGCCTTGACCTGGGCCCTTCAATCCTGGACGATGTTCTCCAGGTGATGGACAAACTACACAATTAGATGAGATAGTAGCCCAAAGTTCCATTGAGGTTTAACTAAAGGTTTCGAATATGGAGACGAGATCCAACAGTCACTCCTGCTGGGGACAAACCCATGATTTTATGGACAAACTACTGATGTGATGGTTAACATTAAAATAAATCTGGGGATATTTATGATCCCAGTGTACTACACAGGAAGAAATAACATTTTACTCCTTTAAAGAGCACAATATATTGTGCTTAGTGAACATTGTTGTCCATAGTATTTGTTAAAAAGTAAGTGTAGTTCTGTTAAAAGGCGAAAACGGACAACCACACAAGGATAATGTTCTTCTCATATTCACCCCTTGCAGGGGTAGAGACAATGTTTAAGTTAATCATTGAACTCTGTCTGATGTCGAACTCCGAGCTGGACATTTTCATTTTATTTCATTTCTGCTTTGCTTTTGTAATCCTTCAAACCACGCAGCACAGCACTGAAGACGGCTGTTAAGACTTAAGAGTGTTGTGTTTAAGAAAAGAAAAGCTACGGCTGGAATCCAAGGTCCTCGAGCTGTGATGTCTTGGCTCTTGGTGTGCTCGCCAATCTATTGTGTGCACAGGGCAATTTTTACTCCGCACGCATCTCAGAGGCCCCACTCAAAGGTAGACCAAGGTACCCCCCATCTCTCATTCCCAACAATGTAGTGAAAACAAACACTTAGCTCTGCTTCCAATAAAAGCCAGCCAGTGGTGGCAGGTTGGGCCGCAGACCAAGCAAGGCCACAGGTCCAAGACCTCAGAGGAAGAAAAAAATAGCAGAGCAGGCTGTTTTCTTAGCTGCAAATCAGAGTCCAATGCTCTGGTGGCGCACGAGAAGGAAAAGTGGAAAAGGGTAACATGATACTTCCACATATGTAGGGGGTGTCAAGGGAGGAGGACCAGAGACATCCATTACGGCAGCAAAAGTCCTGATGAGGGTTTAAACACTACCTTCTGACCAAACAGACATCTGACATGCAAAAAATACATGCTGCATCTCACATACAGGGGCACACAAGGAAAGAAAAGCATTGATATTTGTGTGGACAATCTAGACACATTGTCCTTAAGTTTAGAGAGGAGAGAGTCACGTCAGAGTCTCAGTCCATGACTTTGTAGGGGGTTGCCACGATACACTGTGGGACAAACCCAGAACAAGTCAAATTCCTGAGAGCCCCACGGGTCATGCTGCAAAATATACGAACCACAAGTTTCCCGCTTCAAGCAATAGATTTAGAATTCCATGTATGTGCAAACAGAAACAGCAACGTTTGTGGGTACATCTGCACTGTATATCTGTTTTGGCATCAAAGTGGGTATCACTGCCCCTGTTTCTTGCATATGTTATGACAATAAGACATTATGAAGCATTTTCTTTGCATTGAAAAATGTACCATTTTGTATTTTGGGTAAGTAAAGAAAATTATCACTTGAATTCCAAGATGTGTGGTTTTGTGGATAGAAGTGTTCGTGTCAACAGTTTACAGGAGCTTGTGTAAGACTGTTTACACATCATGATGGACTGACACGTACTTGGCTCTTTAACTGTCAAAAGCCACTGTGGAGGCAGTAAGTCTTGTCTGTCACTTATATCTACCATTTTCTAGATAAAATTACAGCCTTGGACAAGCCAACACAATAAGCAGCACAATATTATTTCAAGGTGGGGAAGCACATAGGCCTAAATTAGATGGGCATGTCAGGAAGGATTTCATGTAGAGTCACAAATACTGTACTACAGTAAAGAGGACTTTGAAGCAACTGCTGGGTGATTAGGTTTGCTCTGTTCTGAGGCACATCTGAATCCCAAAGGAGTGAAACTCACCAGCTAACCAGGGTGTGTCAGCAATTTGTAGGATCAGGGAAGGACTGTGTTCCCGTGTTTGCCACTATGACCCATAACAATCAAAGCCTTATTTGGTCTCATGAGAGAGAAGAGTTGCGCACTCTGGGACAGACATTGTGAAAACACATTATTGAGCTGCTAAACGAGGGCACAAAACTTTAACCCCTAAAACCAACATTAAACAAAGATACACAGAACATAAAGTCCTGGTATCTCACGTGTCACCCAGATCGGAAAAAAAAAGTAAATAAAAATACTGATGCATTTTATGAAAATGTATGTTTCATTTTATCCTCCGAATTCATTTGCTGCCTGCTTTTTCTGGAAACAGTGTTCCAGCAGACAAAAGTCCTTGACTTCTGTGACTCCGTCATTCCCAAAAGAGCTCCACGTGAAGACTCATAAACTTAAGCTCAACAAGTGTTCAGCCACATGACTGATGTGAGAAGAAAGAGCCTGTAATTGAAGACAAATTATCTTGTCTGCACTGTGAAAACTGGCCGAACTGCGAAGTATCCCAATCACATCTGGTACCACTTCAGTCTCTCCAAAAATCTAAACTTGCTGTCATACAGAATACCAAGAAACCTTGTCGTCTTAGTAAAGAGTAGCTCTTATGAGTTATTTTTTGTCAGTTACTAACTAAAACACTAAAAATATTGTTTTGGCAAATAAGAGATGTGTCCTTCTGCTGTAATTGTGTTTCACAACACAATCTAATGCTACTGAAATATGCTGCAAGGTTATACATGCATTTAAACACAAAAGGGGACTTTGTGAAACTGATATTGTTTATGCTGTCTGTATCATGTATCTGTGTCACGTCAGAACATAGTATAAAGCTCTAAATGTTTAGGGTCAAGTAAATCCACCACAGCTATCCCCTCTCATGATATGCATGATGAATTGGATTTTGGGCATAACAAAATAAATTTGAAATTCTGACCACACCATAATCATAGCACACAAGTCTTTCTGTGTCGAAAGAGAAAATGTAAACAGATCAATACATCATCTATATATTTCAACTGATTCTAAACCAGAGTATCTTTTTTATCCTAACAAATGACCACAGCACCTCAAATCCTGTATATCTTCACTCTACTCTACTAGATTCTGTCCAAGCTTGCAACATAATTTTAATTAAACACTAAGCAGTAATAATATCAAACAGAGAGCAAATAATTCCTCCTTTTGTAACTGGTCATTGGAAAATACTGAAGGCTGCCGGTATCCCTCCTAGACAGTCATTATCTCCATTCAGAGAGGGGTTCAGACCAGGGTTGAACATGCCAACAGCACGGCCACATACAGTGCATCTCTTCCAGACACACGGGCTATTTTAGGTGAGAGTACACTTTTCAAGCACTAGCAAGCCAGCAGCCTGGAAAAACAATCCCAGAATAGCCAATCTGCTGCATCTGGTTTGTGTCGTGACAACCCTGCGATGACTCTAGATGGAAAAGGCAGGCACAGAGAGCTCAAATTTAAATTCTATAAGATAGATTCGCTTTAAATAATACGTTACGCTTAACTACGCAAGAAACCATGAATCAATACATGGTGATTAATGATGGCATCATATCTCCGAAAGCGCAAACATGGTGTCTGGCAGGGAGAAAGCAAATTGCTAGATAGTCATTCCATATCCATGACAGTCTCGAGTCAAGATGAATTATTAGTCAGACCCTGGTATCCATATAGTTGGCTACAAATGTGAAATTCTCTGTTTGATGTTGCAGCTACTTAGAAGAACTCTCAGAAGACTATGGCCAGGATCTGTGCTCCAAACTGTTTCTGATACCAAACAGGCAACAATTAAAAAATATGATTATAAAACACTATTATAAAATGTTTATTATTTTACGGCACATTCTTTCAGGAACCACAATTTCTTCAAGATTCACTGAGATTTGCAAACTGTGTACAATACAATGCTAAAACAAATAGGTGCACCACAACTAAAAGCTACTCCCCTAAACCTCCCCATGTAGAAGTCTCTCACAATAACAGCTCATTATGTTAAGAGGTAAAGACACAACAACAGACAAACTCGAGATTAAACTAAATCCCTTCCCAAAAGAAGGGTCTGACTTGAGTCAGGAGCATGAGGAGCATGAACACGCTCCCCATGCAAAGCACATGGCCCTTCCTTATTTTGAAATTTTTAATATCCGTGGTGAGACAAAATGTGTGAAAGCAGTAGGGCCAGTTATAAATCATGTCATATCTGCTTTCTGGACAAGCAGAACAAAAACAAATCCAGCAGTTCAACAGGGGTCTCTATGAGAGCAGTGAAAATTGAACACACCACGGGATAGTTAGCCACGTTCAAGGTCACTGGACCCTGAAGGGGTCTTCATGGGGAATTTGTGGCAGCCCCACTCCATTAGAGTCCTCACATTGGCCCCAGATTCATTTAATAAGCCCAGCAGAGATGGAACTGAGGTTGAGGCTGAAGTCATCTGTGTCTCTGAGCTCCCTGTAGTGAGACCCTGACGCTTTCTAAATGCTGTGTTTGGATTAAAGAGGTTAAAGAAGCAAGGCCTCATCCAGCATGCTTCTATGTGATTGCAGCTGGCTGATGTTGGGGCACCAGGGATGTATAGACAACAAGAGAGGGATCAGATTTTCAGATCCCAGATAAAGCCAGAAAAGAAGGACCTCAATGGCTTGTCTTCTCATCAATGCTATGTCTCTTTCTGAAATACCCCCCATGTCCATCGACCCCAGGCCAGCTGTGGATGAGCACTACTAATATCTACACTATGTCATGCAGGGCCTCTTTAGAAAGAAGTATTCACACTGAGGGCTAATATGAAAATTACTCAGCCACAGCAATGTTTTCATTCTATGTTGCAGGAAAAAGAAGATGAAGCAATCAGTTTTGGATATCTGTAAAGCAAACCAGGTTACCATAATAACATTTAAAGAGATTAGCGTGACATTTCCCAGTGAGCAGGCTCAATCTCAGATGCTGGCCTGAGCAGGAGGTCTAAGACCCCACACTGGGTTGAGGGATGAAACATAGTTCAGCAACAGTTTTGGTGACACTGATTAGTTGAGGAAGTAAATTCCCACAAACTGCCTACTGTACAGGTAAAAAAGTAAAATGTAAAATTTAAAACGGAAATGTAAAGAAGTGAAGATTGCAGTATAGACTACTGTGAATTTTCTCAAAAAATGATTGTAGATTTGTGCACAAACTTTGGCCCTCCTTCAAATCCAAAATTAGGAACTATCACAGGTATTAAAACATCAAAGAAGAAAAAAAGACCACAATTTTACAAACATATTCATTATGAATAGCAATATTGATGAAGAGACTCACTTGGCACCAAAACAGGCATTTTGTTAGTCTCACGTGCCAGGCTACCATTACTACAAACTGCTTCTCCAGGGCTGCTCTGTGAAAGGCCGCATTCCTGGGGTCTTCCAGGTCATTTCCGTTAATGAGTGGCCAACCAGAGGTTTTGGACCAGTGCCAGGCCAGCACCTCACTACTCCAAAACAAATAAACTGAGGCTTATTTAACCAAACACATTGTTCTGGGCCAGACGAAAGGAGTGCAAGCACTGGGGCAATATTTGCACCACTGATGTGAAAATAAAAGCTCAGAACGTCTACATACCTCCCTTTGTGGGGCAGTGTTTAAGCAAGAGTATTTGTGTTGGAAGAAGTGTAAATGGGAAGATTTTGTAACATAGGGCTGACATGCTTTATGAGAGGGGCGGAATTACAGCAATGCATTTTTCATGTTATACCAAGTACCTGTGAAGACATGAACGGGCCAGACTGAGATGCTGTGGCAACAACCTCAGGCTGTCCTTCAAGCCAGGAAATCTTCAAGGGGTTTCCACTCAGCCCACTTTCATTCTTAACAGCCAGCTCCTGAAAGAAAAAAAAAATTGTATCTCTATCTAGCAGTATTCTATAGACAAAACTTTTTTCTTGTCCTGACTTCTGTAGAAGCTGTAATGTATTTATCTTAAACCTGGGTGTTTGTGCAGTTGGTATAAAACATATATGGAAAACACATGGGGAAAGGTGAATTGTAACTGGGGCTGCTCCAATGCTGGAACCCGGAGATGGGCAAGAAGAGAC
This sequence comes from Amphiprion ocellaris, assembly GCF_022539595.1. Taxonomy (NCBI): domain Eukaryota; kingdom Metazoa; phylum Chordata; class Actinopteri; family Pomacentridae; genus Amphiprion; species Amphiprion ocellaris. The sequence goes on from NC_072785.1 coordinate 17,797,663, forward strand.
CACAAAACCTGTGCCCAGACTGGCAGACATGTTTTCTAGAGAGAAAGCACATGTCGTGGTGAGGAAACCACAACAAAAAAAGTACACCATCATGACAAAGGGCCTGAGGAGCCAGACAGTTGGGAACAATGAGACGGCTGAAGTCCTTCCGTCTAATTGTTCCCATCAGCATGGAGATCTCTACAGCATAACATCAGTTGAGGTCAAAGAGACTTTCCTGAGGCCTGGAAGTCTCTGACAGGTGTCAGTCTTGGTAACAATCAAACTCAGCAGGTGATGTGAGACCTTGAGGAAAATGAGCAGTAAACAAATGTGGTTCTATGCAAATAACTACTTAGGAGAAGATTTTCATTGCTGAGCAAACAAAATGAGGCATTGACTGGGGATGAGTTAGGTACTTACAGCTGCTCTCACAGTTGCAAATTCAACCACAGCACTTCCTTTCTTCTTATTCGAAACAATCACATTCAAAACATCCCCGTACTAGAAGTAAGAACAAAACAAAGTCAAGCAGAGGAAAAGGAAAGATGCAGAACATTCGAATTAGTATTTCCTTTCAGAGCACAATCCATAACCATGAAAACAAAAAGCACATGCACTGAGAAATTCAAAACACTGGTGAATATAGCAGACTTCTGGGATACAAGTTAGGATTCAATATGTGCTTGGTTATTAGAACTAATGACAGGGTGCATATGTTTGGGCTTGAGCCAGTATTATTACAAAAAAAAACCATTCATAAAGCATCTTGTGAAAAACTGACACTTCTGTGACATCTCAAAAGAGCGAAGCCAAACTGAATGCTTGTAGAGCGACAAAATTTGCTAAACATTGCTTTTAGCATGAAGGCTGAAATGAGATGTTTCTCTTATCCAACTCCATTACAAATCCAAACAGAAGGAAAAGGATGGCCAAAAAGGAGCATAGTGAAGACCGTCAGAGCCTATCCCCAATCTCTGTTCAAGACATATGACAAGAAGAAGACGAACGCAATAAACACACCTTAGCGGGACGGACGGAAACCTGTTCCCCATCGAAGGTAGCAATGAGCAGAGCAAAATGGTTTCTAATCTATTGTGGTTACATTGGGTGTGTTAGCAATAACCAAGGTCTCTTGTCATCAACTTCTTCTCAAGTAAAGCTGAGCTTGGGAGCACAGACGGACGTGGCCTTCGAGAACCTTGTTCTGAAAAAAAAAAGTAGCTTTCTGGGAATGGGAAAGTCCAGGAATGCTATGCTTACTAAGGACACTGTGGAGCAAGCCAACAGTGACAAAGGAGACTCTCAAAAGGCCTCTGTTTCATAAAATATAAATATCTTAACATATTTTTCCCCCTTTAACAAATATGTATCATTATGAGCAGCCAAAGTACACAAGCCCACACACGTACGCATGCACATATACACATAACCATACTTGTTTTCCCACACAGCAGTGGCTATTTCGACTTGCCCAAACAACTAACTGTCACTCATTGGAGCTTGCCATGTCAAACAACATTTTCTCCTAAAATATATTCCCTTTGCTTATGAATTTAAAAAGTAACAACACTTTTTTTCCACAGTTTTTACTCCCTCCTGCCGGGGACCATATTGATTGCGTGCGTGCAGAAGAGAAATTGAGATGCCTTTTTCCGGCCGATTTGACGTCACTGACACTTGCCCTATCCTCATTTCAGGCCAACCTATGCTCCACCAAAAGCCCTTGTGACGGATTATGGCATAAGGTAGTACTGGGTTGCATGAGAAAAGCACATTTCCTAATGCTTCCCTTGGCACTGCTTAATCACCTGGTAAGAGGGGCACAAACAATGGCGTGCGTGGCTTTAAAAGGGCACTACAACATTGCCCTCAGCACTTTCACTGCAACAAAACTTAATGGGCCTTGTTTAAGGAGAAGAATAAAACAATCTGCAGCACTGATGTCATGCAGACCTCAGATATAGCCGGACTCTGCATGCAGGTTTGTTACTATGAAGCTCTGCCTAGAAACAGTGAGGATAAAGCTTCAATTCTATGCTTATAAATTTAATTTCACCCTGTGATGACAATATATTTCACTAATTTCCGGAAATGTAATAATGAAAAACCGGTATAGATTGGAATGTTTGTTTTTGGTTAATCCATCCAATTAAATACTTCAAATATTAAAAGTATTTCACCACGGTGATGCAAAATTCCCATAAACAAGGCCTGCTTCTTAATTTACAACTGCACTGGTAATACAACTAGTTATATTAAAGGGATAGCTATTTTAATGGTCTCAAGGTACACATTATTATATCGCCCAACCCAAAATGGCACCTTACTGTACTCTTGTTAAAAAATAGCAGAAGTCCTACAAGCAAGTTAAGTGTTCTGCTGTATAAACGATTAGTTGTGTAGCACTGCGGGTCTACTTATTTGATTTTCAGGACGCCCACCTTTTGTAGAAGTTTAAAAAGAATGTCTTGAGAGTAGCCTCCATTCATGTCGTCATCTTTTTTACACTTCCACTTTAACTGGAAGAAAGAAAGAGACAGAAGACAGAAAAGAAAGGCCAGTATTAGTCACGAAGACTTTCAAGAACCAAGGACGTGCATAACAATGTCTAATCATTAGATTTATTAAAGTCAGCTGATGAGGAGGAAAAGCTTGCCAGGCAGGCTTGGCACTGATGACACACAGATTACTAAAACCATCGGGGCAGGCTGGAGCTATAGGAGAAAGACATTGTTAAACTCTTGGAACTTCACCATCGCACCACCTGCAAGACCTGCAGTCAATTTCCATTCCTACTGAGGGTGCCGGACAAATGAATGAAACTTTACACATGGACTCTTACACTAAAGACTACATGGTGACTCACCTGTTTAACCATCATTCCCTAAAATAAAGACCAACACCAGACAAAGTAATCACGAAAACAATCTAAGACAAGTCGATTCCCAGAGCTCAGAAATATAGGTAGTCCTCCCCTGCTGTGCACTGTGTTTTTGTTTGAAGTGCAGTTAATTTATCTGCTGTTGTAATAATGTTTATGTGCCTATTTACTTAAAAATTGATACTTGCAATATCATATTGTTGTAGAAGTTACTGTGTAACTATTTTCTGCACAAGAGCTGCTTCTTAAAAAAGTCAACAAAATAATATATTGCATTTTGTAACTTGCTTGGAGTCCTGTCACTAAATGCTGATGTGAGTTCCTGTACTCCTGAAAACAGACATCATGTAACTTCTCATGTCAAAGTACAAAGCAAAGCAGAATCTATCCCATATCACGGCAGTTCCTCAAAATTGTATGATAAATGGCAAGCACTAAGCGTTGATTCAGCTCCAGCATTTTGTTCACTGTCAGGAAAACAACATTTCTGGGAATATCAAAGGCTACATAGCGTCTTTTACCAACAATTACGGTCGAAAATGTGCATTCTCCTTCCAAGAACAGTCTCCTCTACCCACTGATAACCTTCTTACCCATTAATCTTCCAGCAAGATGTTAAAGTATTTGTATGATGTGATGTCTGTGGTTTCAGCCCGCAAAACTGACACACTGCTGTTTGCTCATAGTTTACAGGAAAGGCATTAGTGGAAACAACCCAAATGGCTCTTTCTGCATTCAATATTAACTTACCTAATGAAAATTAAAGAGCTGTCAGAATATCATGTCATATTAAAGGCCCGACTGACTACAATAAAAAACAATATTTTACAGTTTGCTTGAGTAAATCATTCTAACATTCCTAGACACTTCTTAAAATCTGAGAATCAAATTGAATGTTAATTACTAAGAGCAAATTATAGAATACTTAGGACTCCCAAGGAGAAAGCCTGGTTTCAGCTTTCAGTTTCGATATTTTTTTTACCACATTTATTTTTTAAAAGAAATTCAAATGCTGATATCTGATTTGAAATTCTTTACAAACATGTAAAAGCAGATTTTTTTAATAAATCAAGTATGATATTTGATTGTACACAGAACTCAACAGCTTCTGAGACAGATCTATACATAAACATTCCCATGTCCATGAACATGATTTGTGATACTGTCAGTCTGACGGCTGTTTGTTTTTCTAACTGAACACAGAATCATCAGGGAATACACTGCTGCACTCGACAGTGATCAAATTTTAAAACCAGATTTAATGTCTAAACACATTAGCTAACATCCCCAGTGTCCGTTAATGCACACAGACTCGGCCGTTTCCAGGAGGAAATATAATAAGCCGTCTCTTGGCGTAGATATTGGTCTCCTGACGACGTCGTGCCTACTCTGGAGGAATGGGTGTTAGAACAGCATGTGTGCTCAGTGGTGAGACAGCGTATGTGGTCTCCAAATAATGAACTGCAAATGGCTAAAAGTTCTATTAAACTCTCCACTGAGGTTCTGTCTGTATTTTCACATAGAGGGAGCAGTTCCTCCTTAGCATACTGGGACACCCCTTCTCTTTTCCATCTTCCTGCACAACAACTGCAACCCCAACCCTGACCTCTCTTCAAAGTCTAGTTCCCTGACTAAAATCTCATAGTTGAAAGCCTTACCTTCAGTTTGGGGGTTACATTGCTCTTGGAACATCTCTCCGCTCCAAGGTCTGAAAAAAAAGCATTAGGGGATGATGAGACGGTGTAAGACAGAGAAAAGACAAAGAAACAACTGTTTGGTCGAAATATGGCCCTAAAGATAGCAGTCAGGGGACTGCTGCAGATGGACAGCAATTTTTAAAATGGCTGTCACATGTAAAATGCATAGCTCTTGCAGACAGAGCTCTGATCCAGGAGAGGGCTGCGTGCGTGCAAATGGAAGAGACGTGCAGACTATGCATGAGTAATTGTTCACCCACAAAAAGGGGTCCAGTTTAAGGCCAAGACTCAGTACTTGCCTTAACTATACACACACCCATAGCCTTTTGATGCAAAAACATTATCAAAAGGTTAAAAATCTGATGGACTGCTATGTGTGTGTGTGTGATGCTTGGCATTTCTATGCTGCCTTGCCAAGTTGTATTACTATCAAGAAACTAAAATAGACCTCTTGAAATATAAGTTCAGTTATTGTTATTGTCTATTATGTGAATAATATTTGGTGAGCCACAGGGTGCCTGGTGGCTGCTGTGGTTGGACTGGCAGTATGACAGCTGGGAAACATGGGGGTTCACTCAACTGAGGTTTTTCAGATAATAAAAAAAAAACTTTAGTGGATTAAACTGAATTATTTAAGGAAGCATAGGACTACAGTAAATTGGTCTGGTTAACCTGGTCTGGCACAGATTGGTCTGGGTTAAATCTTGGAGGCAGACATACTTCTGTGAGTGTAGTCTCCTGTGCTTTGCTGTGCTTCTCTTTCTCTCTGGATCTGCTCTCTGATGAGCCTCTGTTCCTCTTCAAGCTGTCTGGATCCCTCCTCCCTTAAGCGTGCAATCTTGTGGAAAGAGGCACAGATAAAATACAGTAATATGTTCAAATATACACTTGACAATAGACATGACCCTAATAGTCTATCAGCTTTTGCGTTTTTTAAGATCATGCCCTATGTTGTGTTTCAATGAGAGTGTGTACAAACCACTTTATTTCATTACTGAGGGCAAAACACCTTCGTGAGGACAGAAAATGGAACAGTGCAACCTATTGGCTACATCCTCTGTCCAAAGCACACTGCCCTGCATTTACATGCATTAAGCACATGCCATGACTCACCTTGGAAGCATGCATTTTTATTTTTCACTGGCGTTCTGAACAAAGTGCATCAAGTCATGCAATATCACCTAATGGGCTTACTGATAATTATGACATGTCAGTAAGAAAAAATCTCTCGTGGAGTCTTTGTTCTTGAGTCGCTGGAAGATTTTAACTCAATTAGGAGGGAGCATTTGATGAAAAACAGAATAAAAGCACCTGGGTGTGTTTCAGAGTTTCCTGGATGCCCTGAAATACCTTGTTCCCAGTAAACAATTTGTGCCTGTAGTGTGCTTGAATTTGTACTGTTAATTTTCTGCATCCTCTCTAGGCAGTATGTGCTTCTTTATCATCTCATATGGTTGTTATAAATTCTCTTACCTCTTCTTCAAGTGTTCTTGTGATCTGAACCTCTTCCTGGCTCTGAGCTTCTGCTTGTCGCTCTCTGGCTTCCAAGTCTATCATAACAACACAAACACACAGAAGTCTGTACCTCCTTCATACTATATATTTATAGTGAATCTATTTTCCACAAGGAAGCAGACAATAAAGCGATAAATAAAGTGATTATTTTCTAAATTTTCTAACTGTTCGTATCCATTTTCACAGTGACAACCCATGCCACTTTCCCAGTACTTTACAGATTACTAGATACAAGCCATTGCTGCGTTACTTCTGGAACATGTTCAGCAAAAACTAATTTCAATATAAACCTTCAAACTACTAACACAAAAAAAATCACAATGCAAGTAAATCAAGAGCCCCAAGATGACGTAGGATTTGGAAAATGACTCACCAAGCTTAATTTTCTTTCTCTTATCATCTAGTTTCTTGTTTCTTTCTTCTGCTTGTTTCTTGGCAGCACAAATCTTGTCATAGGCAGCCTGAAAACAGCATTAGACACAAAGTTGAACTGTGTTTCAGTTTAAGTGTGAACTAGTAGTTTTGATACATGCTGAGAGGCATCAGTGGTCTTACCCTGGCAGCAGCATCAGCTAGCACCTCAAGAGCCTGGGATAACTGGTGGAAGAGCTCCGCTAAATGAAAGGGATGAGAATCACAATCCTCAGCATTCTGCAACTGAATACGCACAGTAACACTTTTTCATTTTATATTATCGCTTCAGGAGCCAATTTTCACAGTTCATCCAGTACATTCCATCCTGGAATATGATCTTTTAAAACAATCAGGCAAGTAAAATTTCACAGACATGTAATATTGGTAATCTTGTCAATTTAAAAGATAGAGAAGAAAGTGATGTTAACATAAGGAGACTGAAAAGAAGAAGGGAGCACAACATCTACAGAGCATTTATTACAAAAGAGGTATCATGTGCCTGAACTCCCCAAGCTGATGCTGGGACATGGGGCTGAGACATTTCATGCCTTAAAATTTGCCAGCGGTCTCACGAAAACCTGTTTCCTCCAATGATACAGCCGTGCATTCCCCTGGCCTCTCCCCATCCATCTTCCATTAAGGGCCACTGCCACAAACACCACTACCCCAGTTGTCATCTAACACACACACACAGTCAAATGTACACTGGGAGACCACAATCCCCCAAGCTCGTCCTACAAAGCAGCACACTACTGCACTATCCTAGCCAGGCTTAATCATTCGCTTATGGGAGGCCTAACAGACCGATACTGTTACTCCCTTTGGGGACTGGCAGTGCACACTAACAGAAGGCTCTGGAGATCACGCTGCCAGCAGAGGCGGTCAGGTTACCTACACGCATATAATGGACTGGAATGAAATCCAACTGAGGGGAGACCTGCCATGCCTACTGGGCAGCTCAGAGTGTCACAACATGGGGGGTTGGGGAAAATGAGGGATAGTGGGGGGTATCTTCAGTCAGTGAAGAATCATGACCTGTGTGTCACCTCTTACATGCACACAACCTTCCCCTGAGGGGCAGCAAGTCTCAGGACTTGCTCCATTCTCGTGCAATAGAGACCAAGTCTGTCCATGTGCGGGTTCAAGTTCTGAGGCCCTCCAAACCACTTCTTTTCCATTTCTGGGAAACCGACCCCCTGCTTTTGTATTATCCCTCTCAACCTCCCAACCCCACCAATTTCCCAGTTTTTTTCCTGACATAATCAGGAATTGTCAGAACCATCCAGCAACCACATAAACCTCACTTGAAAACATACCTCATGACCAGTCTTTTGTGACCAGGTGCCTTTTTTTTCCTCCTATTGACAAAAAGCTACATTGAGATTTTCCTGGTCTAATTGCTGACATATTGGTTGGCAAAAGGGTGCAGAAGGATTCAAGGAAAATGCAGTGTGGAATACTGGTGGTGATAGTGGTGCTGGCAGTATTTGGCAGGTTCTGTCCGGCTAGAATGCCAGCGGGAGGAACATGCGCTGTTTAGCGTTACGATTGAAAACTGTGGCTAGGCTGTCTGGCAATGTTTACCTCGCTGAGATTGTTATTCTGAACCATTGTTTTTAGTTCTTGAGTTCGATGGCCACTCAGTTAGAGGATTAAAACGTATTTCTTAGAAAACAATGACAAAGGTCTGTGGTTTGGAACACAGAAAAGGTGAAGAGAAAGAAACATACAAACACGACAAGCTGGCTCACTCACCTGCTTTTGGGTTGTCTGGGTTCTTATCTGGATGGCATGTCAAGGCTTTCTGTCGATAAGCTTTCTTTATCTGGAAGAGAAAAATAAGAACCCAAAATGTTATGCAGAACGGAAAGTGCTGATTAGAACAGAGAGAACGAATCATCCACTTAGGCACAAATTTTGGCAACCACGTACAAGTTAAATTCCTACTCTCAGTATCAGCTATCTTTATCCTATCGTCCTTGGCCCAGAGAGCCATGGTCTGATTAAAAAACGATGGTCAAAATTGAAATAATGGCAAAGATGGCAGCAGTCTGACATGAAAACACTTGGGGGGAAATGTGGTCTCCATATGAATAAAAATCTGGGACTGTACTGTTTGGATCGAATCAACACCTGAGCTGATCCTCTGCTTCAATTCCTTCTGACATGTTGTTAATGGCTCCTAACCACTGTGGCACACACTGCACAGTGAATTATCCACAGCAGAATTCCAAACTATTCTCAGGCCCATTGCCAGTTTGCAAGATAAATGTGCCCTGATTTGCAACCTAGTATTAGTCCATTCTTATTCAAAGAATATTGAATGTAGATTTAAGTAAATGTTACAATATCACACACAAACAGACAGCCATCATTAATATCTTGGCTGGGAGTCAAAAATGCAAGGGGTTCAGAGAACCAAAGTGGAAAAGCTAAACAATGCTTTGGTGTATTGTAATGTCATATGAGGTTTTAGTTATAGCTGATTTTTTAACTCTGGGTCACTGCTTCGAATGTTAACCATTCATTGGTCCTTCTAGGGACCAGTTAATGACAAGATGGTTTTCATTAGATGTCTGCTTCTTTGGCAAAAGAAGGGAAGCAGGAAAACTTTCCGTGGAGACCAGAGGGGGCTGTAGAGCGCAACGCAGAAGCTTTCTGCACACAACCTTAAAAACACATGCTGATATTTATATATGTGCATTGCATGCTAAGGACTGGGCCCAGACATACCCGATAGATTCAAGCACAGACGAAACACATACACTGACAAACACTTTTTCAACAGTCTAAATCAGCCATGCCAATGCTCTGCGTGCTTTCACATACCCCCCTTAGAACAAATCAATCTTTTGCCAATATGCTACAGGCCACAAAAAACTGAGAGCTCCTTTTTTCATGTCTGGGAAACGTTTGCATTGGACGCTTTGTCCTCTGGCATATGCAGTGCTTCCCTGTAAGTTGTTTTGAGCAATTTTATCTTTAGAATGCAAGCCAAAGCATACAGAGCAACTTTTATGGAGGGGGGAGACAAAACTCAGCTCTAAGGGAAGGAAGGAGAATGGTGTAATCCATCAGTGTTTAGCACTTTTAACAGAAACTCCAACGAGTCTCCATGACAGTCAACTTAGACACATCAGGCTCGATGCCCACTGTCCAAGGTAAAAGGGCCATGCCTCGGCACGATTACATGAATCCAACAAGCTTCCATTGAACCCTCTGGAGATTACTGTGGACTCAGGCAGCTCCTAAATGTCACAAGTCCTTTCTTCTATCTTAACTGGATTTTTTTCATTGTAGTTCCAATAGTAAATGAGAACCTGGTTCACTGAGAGGGCTTCGAGAGACTAGACATCATTAAGGGATATTTAGTTTTGCTGCTTGGCACACAGAACCTTCCTAGAGATTCAAACTGACACGCAGGGCTGTGGACTGGAGCCAGACGCATATGCTCACTGCTGGCCTGAGTATACTTCCCCTTTTTAGCCTCCCGCTGTCTAGTTTTCCCATTTCTTTTCTATGTCCTTCTCATCACTGCTTTTTCCAAACCTCTGTAAAGCTTTTCAGTAAGTTAGAAGAAAGTAAAAACTCAGCCTGTGGTTGAGAATTATTGTCATTCATTTATATAGAGTTAAAGAAAAATGAGTCTCCTTTTTCCCTGGATCAAAAGCAACAATGCAAGAAAACTCATTATTGGGTATTATTGTGCCTTGAATAACAGGTATGCAATAGAAACAACTCACACCGTCAGTCAGCTCAGTGGAGAAAAATTGTCCACTTTTAAAGACCAGTTATTGCACTTTGACTACAATCTGCATACATTCTGACTGACAATTTCCAAATTTATTCCTGAAAGCTCAAGACTCTTCCATGTTTCTTTTCTACCAATCCAATAAATTCATTTCCATGAATTTCCACACAATATGGAAATAGCTTATGATAAAAATTCTAACAATTTTCTTAAGCTGTGTAGCTCTTCATTGTGAAGTAGTCGCAATACTTTTGTATTCATTGTTACATGCAATTTAAGTGCAGATTGAACATTTTTTCAAACTGTATTATTGTAACTGTGGCAAAACAAACGGACATTAATTCTCCATACAATGCACAACACAAGTTTCTAAAGGGTGTAAAATTGTTTTACACCACAGAGAAATGTGTATGTCAGTGTATATCCTAATAGTGAAAAAATACATTAAGGTCAAGGGAACAGGGTTCATAATAAAGGTAAGTATGTTTCACATGAAATAAAGGCAGCTAAAACACTCAGAATTACTAATATTTTTCTTTATTTTTCATACCATGTCCTCAAATGACATTCAGTCCATCTCTCATGTTCTTCATCACCTGTGTCCAGCTGACAAGATAAACATGTCTCCATGTCTGTACACAGCAGATGTTTGCCATTGTTGGGACAAAAAATTGGACAGCTGAGCTATTTGACAAGTACAACCTGTCATCAGTGAAGTTGTTCTGGTGGAGAATAGCCACATTGCACTTGATCATCATTGACTCTTTAGGTTAAGTTTAAGTCACACACACTTCTCTGCATTTCAGTTAATTACCACCTCATTTTCTCTCTATCCCTTTCTTTTCACTTTCACTCCCTCTACTATTTTCATGATATCTTGTCTCTACTGTGCCGCCAGTGCAGTTTTGTTAAATAATGCATGATTATTTCCATCAATGCCATAACACGCAAGCTTTAATTGATGCTGGAGGACCCTGAAGCCTTTTGGTCCGATAAACTAGATCCATAGCCGCCCAACATTTGAGGAGGTTAGCACATGTGTGGATAAGAGCTCTCCGATCAAGTGGCATCTTCTTACGGAACTAATCCAGTAAATTATTGCAGCAATTATCTTTGTGCAGTTAACCATGACCTTATAGGACTGGCTCTTGATTCAATTATGTGTGTGTGTGTGTGTGTGTGTGTGTGTGTGTGTGTGTGTGTGTGTGTGTGTGTGTGTGTGTGTGTATGTGTATGTGTGTGTGTGTGTGTGTGAGGGGGTGGTGGGTTGGGGGGGGGGTTTAGAGAAAATCACGAGAACTCCTTAAACCAACTGCTGGTCCTTGTGCTAATGGACAATCAAATTGTAAGTGTTTAATTCTAATACATCTTCTGTCTCTTGCAATTTAAATTACTCCACATTGCCTCATGCCATTTTTCCTTGTGTTATATATGAGACAAATTGAAAGGAAGAAATCTCCAGTATTTCCCACTCAGTTTGTGGAGGGATGAACCGCAAAATCAAGTAAAGACAATGATCAACAGCAGGAAGCCTACAGTAGCCTCATGGTTAATACCTGGCAAAAAAGAGACTCTCTATGTCGCCCTGATCCCTGCTTGCCACAGTCTCAACTGCATTGCCCACATCTTGTCCTCATTACACCAGTCTTTGGTGCCAATTATAGCTGACAAACTGGTCCTGGTGTAGCTGCACCATATCCCCGGTAAGGCCTCTAGCCTGTGTAGCTGATTAGCTGCCTGATCTGCCATGGGGCCATCCTCCTTAATTACAATGTTCTACTATTTACAGGACATTATAAGCCGAGGGAAAATAATAACAGGCACAACAGGGAGAAGGAAGGAAAGGGGCATGGACGGGGCAAAGACACAATGAAGCGAAACAGTTAGACACTGTGACTGACTTTCCATGTGCTCATATGCCTGCAAACCTCACCAAACATTCAGTCACACATGCCATTAATTCAGTATTTGTGCATTAACTTGCAATGAAACTGTATCAAGACGAGGTGTGAAAGCATTTCACAAAATTCTGTTGACCAAATACATAATTCCATGCTGACTTTAACTGAACCAACAAATTTGTTGTTTGTGTTCCTTTTCATTGAATCATTTTTCAGTGACATACCTAATGTAATATGACTGTGGAACACATATTAGTGCGATAATAATCATCACTGATGATGTTCCCCTGGGAACTGTGTGGTACAATAACAATCTTAATCCTCTTGCTTTTACCAAGCAAACACTCACAGAAGTAGCTCATCACTGAGGGCAAAAAGTTCACAATGAGAGCTTTTATAATGTAAATGCAATCACCAGCTTAAAAGCTCTGTCTGGAAGTAAATCATCCAGTCATGTGTGTTTGTGACTGCATACACTGCAACACATTAGGTAAGAGGTACATTAAAATTTAAGTAGCTGAATGGACCACACAAAATTTTGTGTGGTCTTGGCTGTTGACATTGTTTTACCAAGCAATCTGCGGTAGGTACAACTCTTTAAATGGTGGCTAGCCTTCAGCAAAATGCTTCTTTAGCTGTAGAAGCACAAAGCAAACCCCAGTCATCCATAGTCATTAAATCATAAGCTCTGACCTGCCAGTTTCTCCAACATTTATCAGGCAGCCAAGCACAGAGGAAGGTCAACATCAGTGATAATAGAAATAGATACTAAATAGAACCAGGAGGGAATGCTGAATGCAAATCTCCTACGTCAAGGCAATGTTTTACAAGCTGTGGCTAGGCCCACATAAATAGACTCTGGGATGAACTTATTCCCCTCTCTATGATAAATAACATGCTTTACAGTGATAATCTGGAAGCAGGCCAAACAACTGGGATAAGCAGCCTATCTGATGACATCTGCCGTCACACACTTGATAGATTTTTGAGCCCTCCCAGACTCAATGCACTATACACACAAACCCATTATCTCTCTCGACCATCAACAGACCTCACAGAACCAGCATTCTCCATTCTGGAGTCTCAATTCTGCCCAAGCCACAACCGCTAACTTCCTCAAGGATAATCCTCTTGGGAAGACAGAACTTTGAAATCCAATTAAGAAATTAACTGCTTCCCTCGTTTTGGCAGTGATTTTAATTTCCCTTCAGGCCTGTGGATTCTGGATGGTGGAAACTGTGAGGAGAGGTGGTTGTAGGGGAAACGCCTTATTCAGGACATCACAACGAACCGCTATAGGTTTGGAAAGGATATATGGGAGTGCGGCAGGGAACTTTGCCAGAGTTGACTGAAAGTCTATGCAGGCATCCTTTGGGAAAATCCTGCTTCTTGTATGTGGAGAATAGCAGACCTGTAATATTTTGAAAATAATCCATCCACAGTATTACAACAGTTTCTTCTGATGTAATCACAGTACCACTTCCAGCTTTAATGAGTTCAGTTGTTGGTTTAACTTTTCATAAAGAAAATACATGGAGATGACTAACTCAAACCACAAACTCACAATTAGGATTTCATGAAATATTCATGAACTCTTTCTAAGGCATTTAATGTCACTCTTGTGTTCTAGACATTGACACCATAGAGTATCACTGATGCAACGGCTCCACTCAGTGGCCTTTTAGGTGTATCACAGCTGTGTGATTTAGCCATTAGCCGGTTTATCTGTTCACTGTTTTACGTTTGACTGAGTTTTGCTCGACCTAAAATTTCCTCACTTAACCTACCTGGCGTTTATATTAACCGAAGAATGACTCCTTGTTTTACGTCATTTCATAAGTAAAAAAGAAATAGACACTAATAGAAGCTCCATGGTAGCAAGCTATCACAGCCTCCTGCTAGCTACCAAAAAGTCGTGCCAAAACAGTTTTAAAGGTGTAACAGGTGAAAATGAAGCGTCTGTCGCGACAATATCCTCCAGTCTGTACTGCGCCACTAACAACCAACGTAAGGTTAACGGCTAAGTTAACGAAGGTTAGTTAAGATTGCTAGCTCACTTACACACCTCCTTCGATGTAGCAGTGTTTTCAATGCCGAGCAGACCATATAGGTCCAGCTGGAGGATATCTTTGGCCTTCCCGGACATTTCTGCCGACAAAAAATTACAATACTAACACAGAAAAAAAATAGATAAATGTAACACTCTTTCCTAAATGATAACGTTTGGCTAATTTAACAGTTTGTTGTTGCAGGTTGCAGGTTGCAGGCAGCATGAGTTTGACGTTGTCGACCTTTCAACCAGGATGTGCATTGCAACCTGGGAAATGTAGTTTTTGCTATGCCATGTCTCTTCAGGCGCATAGGCCATCGTCTGAGCAACAAGGAAATTACATCAAAAAAATGTTTTTTTCATATTTTCACTTTTTAAAAAACTATTTTAGCGAATCTGTGGGTTATTTAAGGACCGCCAATCCGTGATTAAACTGCAATTTCATGTTGCATTGCATCTGACAACAGCTGAGGTATATTTACTGCATCGGCCTAGTTGAATACACTGATATGTGTGTATATATAGTCAAAAATATACTTGCATCATTATGATACTGTCTAAGTTTATATATTGTTATAAACTTTGATAACTGAAGACTAAAAAGAAGACATGGATGTGTTGCATGAGGATAAGTATATATTGGTGCTGATTTTCAAAAAAATTATTCTTTTTTTCTTTTTTTTTTTTTTTTTTTTTTTACATAAATATGCACATTAACAAAGGTGTGCTACAGCTCCCTTAAAGTCTTATGCTTGAATAATTAAAAAAGCTCATTAGATTTTTGCAACAAGACTTGAGTGCTCTCTGGTGGACAAGTTATGTAAATTGACTGTATTGAATTTAGCTTTTGCACATCTGTCAACATAAACAATGGATTGTTTACATCTTTCTGTGTGCATCATAAGTCAATGTCAGCTTTCAACATGAGCATCCCAAGGAATCATTTGGGTTTCCTGGAAATTATTGCAACAGTTAACAGCTCCTGTTTATATAATGGGCAGCCAGGCTCTACTGCTGTTTACATTCAGCTCATTGGTGAAGTCTTTGGTTTTACTTCTTCAAACTTGCCAACACTCTGTAAGGTGCTGTCTATAAAATGTAAACAGAAAGCGCAGTGCTATTGTTTACATGTTTTTATCACATACCAGTTTATTTGTGGGGTTTTTTTTGTTTTTTTTTTTTAGTTGCATCCTCTCTGGGGTAGTTTCAGGCTGTGTGCTTGCATGGTGGCCAAACTGGGATACATGGTCCCATGAGAGGTCTTTCATAGATATTTGGTGATCACCAGTATGACTGGTAATACTTCTGTTGAAGAACAATAGTACTGCTTTAATTTTAAGAGAGGATCATAAACAAACAAAAGAAACAGCTCTGATCACTACAAAGTGGAAGTGAACAAACAGACCAAAGTTGGGTTTTTCCGGATATGCCTGTGGCTTCATGATAATCCAATTTTGGGTTGTTTCTTTTTTTTACCAAGATAATGTGCTGCTTCACCATATCCTGCTCGCTGCTGTTGCACCATCAGGAATATGCCCTAACATGTCTAGGAATACTCTCCTTTTGTAAACTCTTGTTGGAAAATTAAAGGTTATGAAAAAGATACTTGCAAACTGGAATACTTTGATCACTCTGTCATCTCAGGCTGTTCAAGAAGACTGGCCTCTCTGTCAGGCTGTGTTCCTGTCGTGTTCATCCATTCATGTCACTTGTATGACCTTTCCTTCCGTTCGTCCAGGATAACTATAATAAACACAAGAGAGCTAAATCCTGTAATCACAAACAAGACACACCCAGGTGGAGGGTTTTGCAGCAGAACTTATAGGTTAAAGGTCGGTTTCTACCTAAAATCATGTCTGAAATTCACATGCTGCATAGACAAATAACAGAACAATAAATGGAAACAATGATGTTGAGTTGGACTTTGAAGATTAGGTGTTTCATTCCAGTTGATACGTTTCATGATCCTATTCAATAAGCTCAGCTATTGGACTATTCATGGCGAGGTCACAATATTCCTTCAAAAGCTTTTGTTTAAACAAAGCAGTCTCAGGTGTGACCATTATTTCCATCATGACAAGCTGGAAATGCAGCTATCCTGCTTCTTCTCTGGTGTTGTAACATGACGCTGCCTGTTTCTCAGTGGCATCCCAGATAGAAGCCCCATTCACCTCTAGATTAGTAAAAATATATATACACTATGGCTAAGAGGACCCGAAACAGCACTACAATACAATTATCATATAGCCACCTCTCTCAGAGGCAGTGAAATTCTAAGCTCCAATAAGTCACAGAGGGAATGATAGTGGCTTCTCTGTGGTTGCCATTCTGACAGTAAAGGCTGTATGAGTTGCATGCTAAATGGAAAAGTTCTTTGAAGATTTCTGCACAAACCAGGGTATGTTAGAAGAATTTTAAAAAAGCTGAATTAAAAAAGCCACTATTTCCTACAAGTTGGGTTATGTCTGTTTATCCTGTACTTTTATCAGTGAAGTGAAACAGAGGATCAAAATATGAAGATTTTGGCCAGACATTCATGAAACCCTGAAGCCACGTAAACAAACCCTAGTGGAAAGATTATATCCAGGTGACTCCAGATGATGTTTGGATCCTGGGTTCTCATCTAAATCATTTTTGATCAGTTCTGGATTAGATAAAGGGGAGATGTGTGCCATTCCACTGAGGGAAAAAATAGGCTCAACATTTCATATTTTTGCAAAGTCTAACACCATGTAAAGAAGTGTTGGAACATGTTTTACTCAAGGCACTTCAGAGCAGCCAGGCCATCTGAAGTGAGGTTGTTGTGTCTTCAGCTATCAGTTACCTTAACAGCATAATAGTGTACAAGTCTGTTAATGCATCTTGGGTCTAATGTGGAGAACCAGCCTGAGAACCCCACTTCTGTTCCCCCCAGCAGCTACTGTCCTGCTGGAGTCAGGTGCAGCTGATGGGATGGGGAGTGTGGGAGGTGGAGGGCCCAACCACTGGCTGCATTCAGCATCACAAACAGCCTCAAGTTGCACAACGACAGACACATTAGGACCGGAAATAGGGCAATTTTACCTTCAAAATAAAAGCAACATTGAACCCCATGGGTGCCCTAATGCGGTATATAGTGAGCAGATAGGAAAGAATATCTGGTTAAGCAACAGTGCTGCAGTGTTCCACCAGCACCATTTTAGTTTAATATGAATCTCTAAGGTGTTAATGAAATTAGGGAAGCCATCAATGTTAAACTGAAACAGACACCTGTGATAGTAGGAGGTCTACAACAATACTAATCAGGTACTTACAATGCAGTCCTGAAATCCATTCCCAGACAGTTTTACCACCAATAATGCTCTGAGTCAACCGCAACCACTATAATACAAGGTATGACTTTTCCCATTTTGCTTTTTGTTAGTTGAGAACTTTTGACAGGGCTGATTCACGACAGAGCTATTTCTTTGTCTCCCATTTTCCAACTGTGAATTGTCTAAATGGAACACCCAAGACTGTCAGAGTAGGACACTCCTCTTTGTAATTTTAACAGGGATTTTATTTTTTTGATCATCATAAAATATATGCTGTCCTAAAAGAAGCCATATTTATAGGTTGTCTCAAATATAATTTCTCTGAAAAGTGGTATGAGCTAGCTTGCTGGAACTCAGCTAAAAAGAGCTAAAATAGCTATATTTTAGCGTGCCCACTTAGCAAGTATAGAAAGCAACCCTAGCTTGCTTTTAATAGATATTTTACTTCTTCTCATAGCATGTAAATTAATAATAAATGTCTATATTTTAAAGTGGTCATGCTCTTTTTGTGTTTTTGCCTAACTGTCAGCACTTCATTTGTGTTGTTCTATTTTCATTGCATTGCTACTGGAAGACACTGAAATGTTGAAACTATTCATGTACTTTAATTTTTCTGCTTTTTTAAAATTAGAATATAAGGTGTCACATTTTGTCAGTAATGCCTATGAAAAAATGGTCTAATATTGCGTTTGAGATGGAGTCATAAAGTCTGTGTTTTGTTTGTTTATTTTGTTTTTTATTTAGTTGGTGAGGGGTTAAAATTTAAAGAATAGTATCAAGTTGCAACCCGAGGCTCTAGAATTAGGTTGTTTTTTTTTTTTCAGGCGTATTCACTGTTTCTGAGCTGCTTTCTGAATTTCTGCCATCATCTACGCACAGGTTTTATTCTGAAAGCCTTGACCGGATGTTTCATCGCAGTAATACCGCTGTCTTGACACTTCAGTCTGTCACAAGTGAGTGAAAGCTCAGGGGCCGTGGCGATTTGAAAGCAGTACCATCCGCATACCATAGGGCCTGACCTGCTGCTCAGTGCCCAAATAATCTCTGGTCCACATCCCATCTTCTGTCAGTTTGGGAAATCAAAGACTGTGTGGATGACTGCAAAGCGCTTCCCCATCTGAGAGACTCCAGAGGACGCGAATCTTCAAGTGTACATTTATGGAATAAAAGCAGGTAAGGCATCATACTCTGCCTATAGGTGATCTATAATGGTGCAACAGCGCATTGAGCTGTCACATGTGGAGCAGTGACAGTAGTAAACGGTGTTATTCTGTTTTTTCTGCCGTCTCTTACTCGCCACAGTGAGGTGACTACAGTCCCGTTACGTCCTCTGGTATGTGGAGAAAAAGCGCAGCGCAAAGTAGCAAAGATGCACCGATAATGTCGCTATTTCAGGTGCTTGATGATGGGCCAGAGCATAATGCAGACTGGCAAAGTGACAGTATTGTGGTGCCGATCCATCCTGAAGGTAGTAATCGGCTGCTCCTGGAAACCGTCTTCTCTTTGGACAGAATCAAAAGAGGAAGGATGTCATTAAAAAATAACCCGTGTTGCCAAAATTCACTGAGAATTGCAGTTTAAAGGCTTTATTGTGACATCATGGGTTTTCACACTTGTTTTGTTCTGTGTGCTGATGTGCAAATTGCATCCTCAGACATTGTGGGAGGAAAGAAAACTCAGATCCTACACTGGGATGGATCACATTCCAACTCCACAATGTGCTTGTAGACTTTGCAGGCATGTTGGTCACTCCCTTAAAACAGCAAACAGGGGAGGAGAGGAGGTTAAAACGGGAGTTAAATGAGCGCCAGATGTCCTCTGTTGCAATAACCATCTCTGCAAAATAAAGGAAAATATTTTAAGATGTGGACAAAGCTGGGAAAAATAAGCTCAGTCTTCAATGGGATTCATGTAATAATAACTGACATTTAAAGAGTAGCAATCATTCAGTGTTCAAAATCTGTATCCTCATCTTAAATCTAACTGGCATGTCAGTGCAAGGAAAGCTAGAAATGACTGGAACATGTGTAAACTGGTCCTTGACATGTAATTACCTTCCTCCTCTTCACTAAAATCTTTATACACTGGTGCATTTATTGCTGACGCACACAGAACTTTAGAGATTTATGTTTTAAGAAAAACAAGCATTTGCACCCATAAGCTTTGCATATGTCTCAGAGGAAATAAATCAGTGGAGCTGTTTCTGCGCATTTGTAAGTGTTGATGCTGTACAGTAGCAGTGGGCTGCTGTGTGGGCGGCTTAACCAGAGGACAGATGAGTAGGCTTGTCCTGTGTACAGTGAATCAGCCTGCTATTAGCGATACATGTGGGAGCGCTGGCAGACAAGGTCGACAAATGAAACTTGCTGATATTTGAGGAGCGGATATGCAAATGTTGCTTTTCTGTGATTTTTTTTTTCTTTTTTGATGCGGCTTAACATGTAACCCACCCAGGTGTTTCTGCTTGAACAGAATGTGTCTCAATTCAAAATGAAAGCAGCAGCCATAGTTAAAAAAAAGGAGGAACTCAAACTGCCACACTGGCTTGTTTATCTTCCAAACTTCCTTCCTGTCTTGGGAAAGTCCTTTCCTTCCCGCTGTAAAGTTCCTGAGCCATGCTGGGGATTCACAGAAAAGAAACACACACACACCAGCTTGTTTGAAGTGTCTTAGTCACCCCAACTATGCCTTTACGGGAAGTCAAATCCATTTAACAAAATTCTCAGTGCATTTTAATGAACGCCACTATCTTCACAAGTGTCCATGCCTGTGAAAATTCTCCAGATCACAGGCGTCAACTTGCAACTTTTGTTCCCTGCCCGTGCTGACAGTGAAAGCACAATGTGAAAGTGTTTAAAGCACTGCTGGGGATAACTCTTACTAGGCTGAAAGGGGGGCAGGGAGCATTCCATCCATTTTGTGACTAATGAACACAGCTCTTTGAAGAGCATTGAGAAGGCCTATTGTAAAACACCATTGTCTGCCTGCTTGCTGCCACGGTAACACTCTCACACTGGCAGCAGGACTGAAATGCTGCAGTCAGATCCGACAAATGCTTTGCCAGAAAATGTGAGAAAAGAAAAGCCTGGTTTTACCTTGACTCAGAGTGAATTGAAAGCCAATTTGCTTTCTGTTCTGTGTGAAGTGCCTTTTGAAAAGAGAGCGAGTTATCCAACCCGTTTGCAAGCTGCTCGTAACTGTGTAGTTTACTGCTTACATGCAGAAAAAGCAAGATTCCTAAATGAGGCCTCACATTGTCTGGATGGTAAAATACAGGACTTGTGAAAGCCTCCACCAGCTCTTGGGCTGTGCAGAGCATTGTGTTTGTTCCTGCTCATCACTCACTGTCTCATGTGTATATCATATCTGTGCCAAGTGTGAAACCAACAACAGGAGATGGAGGAAGCTCACACTGCTCACTGAACAGTCCAATACCGCAACTCCAGCTTAGAAAGGAAGTATTTTTAGAGTTTTGGAGAAAGTTTTCCCCTTTTTTGGCCTGAACTCTTACCCTGTTGATTTTACTCCAGTGTGGGAATGTGTTTATACCAAGTTACACGACCTGCAGCGGCTCGTTTTTAGAAACCAGGTTGGTAAAAGAGGGGACTGTGCTCTGAGGATATGCCAGAAAGGGTCCCTTGTGGGATCAGTGTGTGCATTCATCTCAGTGCCAGATATGTTGGGATAATGGTTCTGCAAACTTACTTCTTTGCAGTAGCTTTTCACAAGTGTGCCCAGTTAATGTCAGTGTTTTTCAGTCCCACTGAGGATTGTTTTTAAACTAGCCAATATTTTTATATTGTAGATCATGCATGTCCAGACAATGTTAAGTTTGGCTTTGTGGAGAGTTTTGATGAGCTGACAGTAAAACTCTCTTTCACGTAGGATTAAGTTGGAATGTTTGGCAGAGTTGGGGATGACTGGACTGCTGACATATCTTTAACTCATCCACAAACTGCAGTGCTATCGTTTCCCATTGTTTTCCGTCCTGATAAGGCCTTGTTTTCTGCTTCCTTTGGCTTTGACAGCAGCGATGACACTGTACACTGGACAAAATTAGTGGATATCAGTGCAAACAGGCAGTCCAAAATCAGCAGCATGTTTTTTTCTCAATAACATTAGCTAAAAATGTCTCCTATCATCTGCAGAACATTGTTTCTGTTTCCTCTGCAGCTCTCCCAACCGTCATGTCGACGAAATCAGATGGAAAGAAGAAGTGGGCGGCAGTCAGGGGTCGGCTGGGCTCCTCGCAGGACTCCGATACCCAGCAGGAAGCCAATCTGGAGAGCGCTGATCCAGAGCTGTGCATCAGACTGCTGCAAGTTCCCACCGTGGTCAACTACTCTGGGCTGAAACGTCGGCTAGAAGGCAGCGACCAGACATGGATGGTCCAGTTCCTGGAGTTAAGTGGGCTGGATCTCCTCCTGGAGGCTCTAGACCGGCTCTCTGGACGAGGATGCTCTCGCATAGCGGATGCCCTTCTACAGCTCACCTGTGTCAGCTGCGTTCGCGCAGTGATGAACTCATCAGCAGGGATCCACTTCATTATAGAGAACGAGGGATACATTCGGAAGCTCTCCCAAGGTTGCCTATAAATGTACTTTCTTAATATAGTGTTTATGTCTTAATTTAGTCTCACTTAAAAGAAGCAACCCAGATGATTCAGACAATAAATGCTCCACCTAATATTTTGGAGTTAAATAAACTACTTTTATTCAAAATAATAACATTTCAGGACACAAGATGCTGCTCATTTCTTATATATTATGCAACATTTGTGTTCAGTGGTCATAACTCACATGACTAAAGGAGTGACTCACTTTGCTGAACACAATTTCATATCCTCTGTTTTGTATACAAGCATGAATCAGTAAGGGTTGCTTTCAGGAAATCCCTAAAAATATAGTGTCACAATAGGTTGGGATTATTGGATTTTCCCATCTTCAAACACATAAACACGTCTTTATCTACACAGCAACGCCACATCTTCAGAGGGCAAAGTTCAAAAGCAGAAAACCCCCAGCAAAACAAGGCATTCTGCTTAAATCTAGACACGAGGAGGAAGGAGTAGTGAGAGGGGCTTCATTTAAGAGAAACTGATGGAATAATTTGAGTGTCTGTATTGATGTGTGTGATCATAACGCTCCACAGCTCTGGACACCTCCAACATCATGGTGAAGAAGCAGGTGTTTGAGCTCTTTGCAGCCCTCAGCATGTTTTCTACAGAGGGGCATTGCCTGGCACTAGATGCCCTGGACCACTACAAGGCAAGTAGATCAATATTTAGAAAAGTCTATTTCTGGCAGGTTGAGATGAGGTGGGATTTGCTGCAAATTAACCTGCATAATCAGTCACAAATCCCTCGACAGTGCCCTCTAGTGGTGGGTTTCATGCACCAGCTTTGCAGAATTACAGTCTCCTTAATCTCTCTTGATTGTTTACTCTGACTTTGATTTCTCCTTCAGGGCGTGAAGACGCGGCAGTATCGCTTCAGCGTGATCATGAACGAGCTGCAGGCCACAGACAACGTTCCTTACATGGTCACTCTCCTCAGTGTCATCAACGCTCTCATCTTCGGGACGGACGACCTCAGGCAGAGAGACAGGATGAGAAAGGAGTTCATAGGTAGGTTTTGTGTTTGACTGCTATTTAAAAATGTATCAGTTTACAGCCCTATAATGAGCGCAGGGTCACACTGTGGCAAATTGTTGGTGAAAAGTGAAGTCAAAGGGGAAAATTGGGCCATGAGCAAGTGCAGTATTACAAATATCTCTGTCATTGGGTCTGGCTAAGAATAGGTCTAATGGCCTCATTCTTACTGTGACAAAACGCCTGAGAACTAAGCAAACCTCAAGTGTATTCAGCTTTGTGTATTCATGCATTTTGCACCACAACCGGTGACTATTAAAAGTTGCAGTGAAAATGAAATATCGTCACTCTCATACTAATTAAATAACGTTGGACTACGGATATTCTGATAATATATTTGAGACAGCAAACCAAATGAATGGAAATTCATTCTCCATCCATCCATCTATCCACTTTGTTTAACTGGTTATTTCCTCTCAGGGCCACTGGAGTCTGTTCTGGCAGATACAGGGCAAAAACTCAATTAACTTTGGAGTGATAGCAACACCCAGACTTGAACCCAAGACTTTTTTTTCTAGGAGGCACCACCATTAGCCACTAAGCTGCCCGAAAAGCACCACATTGAAAAGAGTTTGACAAATATGTCATTGGTGCAGCTCTAAACACTGCTGAGCTCCCCCAGCACCTTTGAGCAATCAGCCTTCTGATTGGCCACTCCTCCTTAGTGATTGCTCACCTGTGACTTCCTGCCATTTCCCAAAAACTAACATATCCAACTGTGGAGAGATGTGTGACACCTTTTTAAGATAAAATTTCTTAAAAAAATAATAACTGAGTGCTGTGATACTCAGGGCTGTGTTTCATTGTTTTTCCTTGCAGGGCTTCAGTTACTTGATATTCTGCCAAAGCTAAGGTGAGCCATCCTTCTGGTGTTCACATTTGATTTTGTCAGTCTTTTAATTTCTTAATTTATACAATAAACTCACCACGGTTGATTTTTTAAAGGTTACTTTTAAAGGCCAGCATCCTTACAAGTAAAAGAATGCTTTTAAGAAAAGAGTTTTGCAATTTATTTCCATTAATGATGGCAATTTAGACAGCGGTCCTTGTCGCTGCTTTTGTTAAAAAGTACTGAAAATGGCATTTCAATGATGAACTGTGCGCGTGCCACGCTGTGATCTGTATGTGTGTGCTGTGCAGGGAGCAGGAGGATGAGGATTTGATAATTCAATGTGAAGCTTTTGAAGAGGCGATGGCTGAAGATGAAGAGGAGCTGCTGCGAGTGTATGGGGGCATAGATATGAGTAATCACCTGGAGGTTTTTACTACACTCTTCAATAAGGTGAGAGCAGGCAATTGAAATGGCTTCATCATGTTCCACTTAGAGCTGACATAGCCCAAAACAAATGATGAATGAATGGATGCACGTTTGACTACAGATGCCCCACAATAAGAAGAATAACCTGTTATCTTTCTGATTAATGCTGATTCTGGCATGAGATTTTAGCAGCCCTGGCACACATTATTAGATTTAAGCATGTAAAAATAACAAGCCTGATTAATTTGTGTTTATGCATGCGTGCAGGTGAGCAGCTCTCCAGCTTCTCTCCAGCTGCTGTCCATCCTGCAGACGCTGTTGATGCTGGGACCGGGCCGCTCTGATATCTGGCTGGCTCTGGAGGCCATCACTAACAGAGCCATACTGCTGGCCCAGGACTGTGAGTCAGCACCAGCAGCAACAATACATTCACATTGGGTCAACACTCAGAAGAGGCTAATGACCCCTGCCGGTGATAAATGTGTGAAGGGGAACCATTATCCAGGAAAACAGAGTGTGGAGATGAAACAGAGGCAGCTGGTGACAGGATGCCTGAAAGCTTTTGTTGTAGTGACAGAAGTTATTTCAAATGGGCTTCATCAGTTGTGTGTTTGTCTGACTTTGTGCTCCAGCTCAGATGGAGTCCTGCGAGAAGATCATGCAGCGGCTGATGTTTTTCAAAGGGAGAGGCTCTGTGGATCATCACGAAGTGGACGGCCTGCGATTGAAGGTGGATAAGGCTGTTCAGACTGATCTGGATCATCAAGACAAAGACAAGCCAGGCGACGCCACAGCATCCTCTCAGAAGCCACTGTGTACCTCTCCTCCACCTCCACCCCCACCACCTCCTCTACCCCCTGGTATGGGCGGACCCCTCCTCCAGTGCCCGCCGCCGCCCCCACCGCCTCCTCCACCCCTACCTGGAGGGCTTGGTGGTCCTCCACCACCTCCTCCTTTGCCTGGAATGCCTCCACCGCCGCCACCACCACCGCTGCCCTCTGATCCAGGCATGCCTCCTCCACCGCCTCCGCCACCCTTACCAGGGATGGGTGGTGGACCGCCGCCTCCTCCTCCACTGCCCGGCATGCCACCTCCACCACCTCCTCCCCCAGGCATGATAATAGCTCAGAGTAGTCAGGCCCTGGGGTGCGGCTTCCCACTAAAGGCAAGTCGGTGCCCCACTCTGAGGATGAAAAAGCTCAACTGGCAGAAGCTTCGTGCTGTCACGGGTAAGTGGATGAGACGTTCTTGTGAAAGCTCAAATTATTTCACTGACAATCTGTCATTCATCTTCATGCGGCAACAAACCCTGATGGAATCTAATTACAAGCGTATCAAGCCAACTTTGATATATGCTAAAACTAAAAAGTGAAGAAAGTTTTGCCTGAATCTAGAATCTACCAAGCTATCATTCTATTCTTCCCCATTTCATGCCCTTCGATGTGCTTTAAATGGAAAAATAAAGGTAGAAAACGCTGTTATTTTAATGTGGGTGTTACAGAGGATTCCCCCAAGTTTTGAAAGAAGAAGGGACATCACTTGGCACAATGCTGATACAAAGTAGAGCCACACGAGCTCATGACAGGTTACTCTCTTCCTCCGCGCACACAGATGGTCACTCCATGTGGGCCTCGGTTCAGAAAGAGCCGCCTCCTCGGGAGCCGGACTACAGCAGTATCGAGCAGCTGTTCTGTCTCCCGGTGACCGAGCACAAAGACAAGGGGGCAGCTGCTCCTGTCAAGAAGGAGCCTAAAGAGGTGTGCTTGTTCAACACTTGACAGAGCTCCTCAGAGCTGTAGCAGTCAGAACACACACAGCTGATAAACAGAGCTGAACAATAAATATACCTCTCTGTTTTTCCTCCAGATTACATTCATTGATCCAAAGAAAAACTTGAACGTGAACATATTTCTAAAGCAGTTCAAATGGTGAGAGATGACACATTGCTTTGATGTTTTTCACATACATATTTTGGCTCATCTTCACTGAATATTAGTTTTATTTTCTGTATGCAGCACAAATGAGGATTTTGTAGCCATGATCCAGAATGGGGACCGGAGTAGGTTCGATGTAGAAGTGCTAAAACAGCTTCTTAAGCTTCTACCGGAGAAGCATGAGGTTTGTATTATTCGCACCTCTGAATCCTTAAAGAGTTTTTTGCACTCATTTGCCAATTAAGAGCCCACTGGAAACTGACCCTGCATGTGTGAGTCACTCTTTTATGCCTTCACGTAGATCGAGAATTTGAAGTCCTTCCAAGGAGAAAGAGACAAGCTGGCGAATGTTGATCGTTTCTACACCGCCCTCCTCACTGTGCCATGGTAACTTTCTACTCTAGTTCTAGCTGAGCTGTTCTGTCCATTATGTAATATTCTAATATTGTAAATGTAGTGTATGCTGTCTTACTTGACTCCTCATTTGCTTTGCTTTCTCACTGTAGTTATCAGTTGAGAATTGAGTGCATGTTGTTGTGCGAGGAGACAGCATCAGTGTTGGAGATGCTCAAACCTAAAGTCAAGCTGGTGGAGGAGGCCTGCCAGTGTAAGTTAACCTCTGTATCCACATGCATGTATTTGTCATTCTTAATTATTCAGCTATATATATAGATTCAAATTAACACAATTTAACAAATTTCTTAGCTCTGAGAATGAGCCCACTCATGCCCAGTTTCTGCCGGCTCATCCTTGACGTGGGAAATTTTCTCAACTACGTAAGATCCTCCTCTGTCTCATTTATATTTTGCTGAAGCTGACATTTACACAGAGCTTGCATTTTTAATCTTTGGTCTACTTCCAGGGAAGTCACACAGGGAACGCCGAAGGCTTTAAGATCAGCTCTCTGCTCAAATTAACGGAGACCAAGGCCAACAAGAGCCGCATTACGCTGCTTCATCACATCCTGGAGGTACACGAACTGGTGAACAGCTGCCATACCCCCCCCTTAGTCTTGAACCTGTTTAATTACCCACTGTGTGGCTTGTTTTGCAAAGGAAGCAGAGGCGAACCACCCGGAGCTGTTGGCGCTGCCGGATGATATCGAGATATGTGAAAAAGCAGCAGGGTATAGAAATCTATTTCACATCTATTCAAACTCATGTTATGCCTTTTTAATTGTTTCTCAATGGATCTGTAAGAGACACATAACAAACGGGGGCTTTGCACTTTGTCCTCAGAGTTAATCTGGACTCTGTTCAGTCAGAAGCCAGTGCCTTACTGAAGCGACTGAATGAAACGACAAAGAAAGTCTCCAACTCTGTGGAGGAGGTAAAAGAGCAATATGCCAAAGTACTTGAGGTGAGATGTTCGTTTTTCTTTCAAATAGATGCAGAATGGATAACTCAGTGCTGCTTTTGGCAGCTGGATCCACATCCAACAGGCTTCTCTCTCTCTGCTACAGGAAAATCGAGAAGCATGTCAAGTTTTAAGTGAAAGATTCACTGACATTGACAAGAAGAAGAGTGAACTGGCTGTCTACTTATGTGAAGACACTAATAAGCTGTCACTTGAGGAACTCTTTGGAACCATCAGGACTTTCCGAGGACTTTTCATCAAGGCTCTCAAGGTCAGTAGCGATACTTTATTGATGGTAGAATGTTAATTGGATTATATGTTTGCATGCTGTGCTATTAAATATATCTGCATAAATACACTGTGCAGTGAAGTCCCTTTTGTGTGTGTGAATACACAGTAGGAAAAGCTCAAAGATGTTAATATGTATCTGCCTAAGTGATACAAAGACAAATTGCTATTCACACTTTGTCCTTGGCAGTGAGTGACATCCTTTCTTTCATGATAACAGGAAAATAAAACCAGGAAAGAGCAAGCAGCCAAGGCTGAGAAGAGAAAGAAGCAACTGGCAGAGGAGGAGTCCAAGAGACAGAAAGGAGAGAATGGAAAAATAAGTAAGTTGTGAAGAACTCTCTGTTCTTGCATTGTACTTGAAATTTCAAGGCAAGATGTAATTTGAAAAGCATCTGTTTTGAGCCCTCTGTGTCTCTGTGTACCCATCTTCTTTCAGTCAAGAAAGGCTTCGTGCCACAGAATGATGGCTGCATCATCGACCACCTCCTGGCGGATATCAGGAGAGGTTTCAGCCTGAGAAAGACCCGGCCAAGGTGCGATTCGGAAAGCCTACCTTCTAGTGAAATGCGTAGGGATCACTGCCCACCTGGTAAGGACAAGAGTCTGTGGCCTCCATCTGCAGTTCCTAGCTCTGCTCCTGATCCACTTAGCTGCGAGCCACACAACTGCCTTGCAGGATTTTTGCTTCTACGGCTCTCCCATCTTGCTACGCTAGCTCCATTGCTTTTGCTCCTCTGTCTCTGTAGAACATCACCCAATTTCAAAGACCGTCTTAATGTGTGTAAATTCATCACCATTACAACCTACTTCTCTCCCATTCAGGATCAAGTGCGAAGTCTGTAGACGAAGAAGCCGTCGATACAGCCAAGCACTCCGCTCCCACCAAACCTCAGACAGAGGCTCACCAAGGCAGCCTAGGCGAAGTGAACGGATTCATCAGCCCGTCAGAAGAAACTCCACCTCAGCTGAATGTAGCACAAGACGGAGCGGTTGTATCTCCCAACCAGCCGCCAGGAGAACCAGCCACGATGACGCAGCCACCCCTGGAAAGACCTGCATTGCTACTGGAGGGTCAACACCCAGAGAAGCCTGCATTATCAGATATGACACAACCCCAGCCTCAGGTTGACGGGGAACACCAACCACATCTCCCCACAAATGGCTTTTCATTAGATTCAACTGAGACCAGTGTCCTCAGTCCATCCTCCCTCTCAGATTCTGACCTGCTGGAGGCTTTGCTAGATGGCACGTCCAGTCCGGTAACTGAAAAGTTGATGCCTGAGGAGCCAGCAGACATTAGTGTAAATGTTCACATCAAGGAAAGTCCTTTACCTAATATGGACCCTAATGTGACGCAGAGTAGTGAAAGCAATACGATGGGAGATGGGAAAGGTGAAACTAGTGATAAAATAAGCCATTTACCAGAGACTGCAGGAAAAGAGAAGGCTGCAAGAGCATCCGGCCAAGACGAAGTGATGAGTTACAAACATTCCGACCCTAAAAGCAATGTGTCTACACGCGGGTACGACGTTCCAGATGGACTGGAACCGGAAGATCTGCCATCAGTGTCTGAAGCAGTGCCTCCTTCCCTTAAGCCCGAACCAAAGAAACAGTTGAGGCTTTTTAAACGAAACAAAAAGAAGAGTACTCAAGGTAATCTATCCATTCACTTAAATAAAGATCATGTTTGGAATGCTAGTCTCTTGACGTGTCATAAAGGGAAATCCTTCTTTGTTGTATTTTTATTGCATTTGACATTTTATATCTTATATATGGGCTATTTTAGTACATGTTTCTAAGTATTTTGCATGAATACATGCATTTTATTAAAGAGTGTGAATGCAGTGTGCAGCGTTTGACTTGCAGATTTAATACTGAATGGATTTAAATTTCTGGCCAGTTTGTTTGAATGAACGCTCTGTTTTCATTCTGACTCTCTGAAACACAAGGTAACAGTGGAAAAGGACACACTAGGCATAAAAAAGGCTGTGTGTTGCAGTGAGGTAGGTCAAATCGATGGGATGGCAAACTGTAAGCAGGAATATCCTCTTAATGAACTCAGTCATCGTCAGAGCTTTGTTTCCAGTAACACGTCATCTGTTGGTCTAACTGGAATCTGGATTTCATTTGTCTGTGTTGTCTGACTTTAACACTCTTTTTAACCCGCCTCCAATTGAGTGGTTATCAGGCTAAAATGTTGTGTCTTGAGTTTACACTAACGTCCATGAAACTTGGGGAGAAAGCAAAAACTAAAACAACTTTTTTGTGTGCAAAATTTAATCCTCTTCAAAATAATTTGACAATGCAGTGTTCTGATTTCAAGCAGCCTCGCAGTTTGTGAAGTCACTGTGTAGTCATTGTGGACCGAGTTATTTCATGAAAGCTGTCACTTTTGTGTCTTCTATTTCCATATTTGCTTGTCCATTCTCTAAATCTGCAACTGGGACTGTTTGATCTACTAACACAGTCTCGTGTGCTTCCTGTAAACTGTGCTTTGTTAACCTGACTTTTATGAAAGATGCTGTATGTGATCTAAATGCATTAAATGCTTTATTACTAAAACATATAACTTTGAACATTTCAAAGCCAAACAAGCCAACTGAGAACTTTCTCTGCAAGTGCCTTTAAAATATTAAAATATTTAATTTAGATATATTTCGATTCTCTCCATTCATTTCAGTATTTGTTTCCCATAGGTGACTCCAGAAAAAGGAAAACAAGAGGAAAAAGGAAATGTTAATTTCACACGAGTTCTGAACTGGACGGAGTGAAGTATATTTTATTTTGTGAAAGTACATGAATTTTGACTCTTTGAAGAATGTCTTTCTGCAAAGGTTGTCCTGACCAAGAAGAAGAAATGTATCCAAGGCTGGGATTTTCACAGCACGGATGATAACTTGTCACTTTATGTAAATTGTAGTTCTTTTTTAAATGTATGAGTGCAAAACTCTTCAAAAAAAAAAAGTTGAATGTGCTTTATATGTTTGTACAATTGTTGTAATACGTAGTGAATGTGTTTTATTATAAGCTCTGTGTACCTTGCAGCACCCATAGACTGAAAGATGCTGTGTTTGGTGCAAGATATTTATTTATCACTGAAACAAAGCTGCTTGGATGTCATGTCCTTATTTCTTTATATATTATTCACATGAAACAACAGCACATATAAGGACAGCGTACAATGGATTGTAAGTTTTAATGTTGGATATATTTAATAAAATTGAATTTACTGTTCAGCTGTTTCTTTTCAGTGAATGCATTCGCACAGATGGCAGCATTGAGGCGAAATAAATGAATTAGAAAAGCTGTAATATGCGGGTTACACACAGTCAATGTGGGATTTAAATTTAATGAGTGAATCTACCTGACATTTGTGCGTAAAGGCTGTTGTCGCGGCGCTTTAGCAGCCTTGAAGACAACTCGCCAGAGCACAGCTACGTCCATCTGTGCGTCTGGCTCTGACATCATCGGCTATGAAGTTACAGATATGGCAATGCCACTCTTGGAGACACTTTAGTCTTCTTGAGACGGGCGGACTAAAGGCACCACCACCATCATGTCGCTCACCTGGTCGGCAAAAGACCACAAAAACGCAAATCAATCCGCAGCGACCGGACAGAAGCGATCGCGCAACGACGCGGGGAACAAAGTGACGGTGGTGCTCGGTGCGCAGTGGGGAGACGAAGGAAAAGGGAAAGTGGTGGATTTATTGGCAACAGAGGCTGACTTTGTGTGCAGATGCCAGGTAAGTGTTTGGGCTGATTATGATTTCAGCCAAGCACAGGCAGTGGAATGTCATGTTTTGTATGAATCAGTTTCCTTACTATAAAATCTGTCTCTTACTGGGTGCAACAGGTGCTCAGAGGGAAAACACTTGCACCTCTGTGATCTGAAGAAAACTTTCTAACTAGAAACTCTTTTCAGTGTTATAATAAACCATATCCATCCACATAATGTGATTTCCCAACTGTCCACTTAAGGATTCAAATCATAAAATAGGGATATTGTGGTGGTTTAATTGTAACTCCCAAACATTTTCCACATACATGATGCTAATGTGTGGTGTAAACTTCCTCTGACTGACTTCTCCAGCAGATCACAGATGCAGAATGGATGTGAGATTCATTAAATTCATACTGACTCCAAACAGGGCAGCTCCTGTCCACTTACATAAGACACAGAACACTCCAGAGGTCACTCTAGCACCAGGACACTCAGTAAAACCTGCCAACAGTTGCTGTGTTGTACTATCTCCACTGACAGGACTAGCACCCTGTGTTCTGCAGGCTTCAGAGCCCCACCCACCAGGCTCAAGGGGTCACATTCTCAGGCTGGCTTGATATGTGAGAAGGCCAGGTCTTAGCCAGTTGGGGGAAACAGCGGAAGGTCCACCAGCACCAGCCAAGTCAGTTAAAATAGGTGCTGGAAAAGCTTGGCGAATCTGGGGAAAGGGTGGCTTATCGCTGCCTTATGAAAATAAGATGTGACATGTCCATGAATCCTCTCTGTTGGTCTTGGGTGTTTGATCCAAATGGCGACAGTATGAGCTATCATAACTTTATGTCCTTCCGTGATTTGTAGGGAGGCAACAATGCAGGACACACAGTGGTAGTGGACGGAAAGGAGTATGACTTCCACCTTCTCCCGAGTGGAATCATTAATCCCAAAAGCGTGTCACTCATTGGTAAAGGCTTCTGTCTTTATTATTTATAGTTACAGCATCATTCAAACTATTACTCAAACTGGGCCTCCCGCCAACTCTTTCTTTGTTCTTTTAGGTAATGGCGTGGTCATACATCTACCTGGTTTGTTCGAAGAAGGGGATAAAAATGAGAAAAAAGGTAATTTAACAAAAAAAAAGTAAAATAATGCAAAATAAGGTTAGTGTGTGTTCACATGTCGGATTTCTTCTCTCTGACCAGGTCTGAAAGGTTGGGAGAAGAGACTAATTGTCTCAGACAGAGCTCACCTCGGTATGTACAGCTGTCTATAGAGTTTCACTTCATTCTACATTAGATATTTCTGTTTGAAGGTTGCATCTTATTGATTTGTTTGCTGTCTGTCTGCAGTGTTTGATTTCCACCAGGTTGTTGACGGCTTACAGGAGACTGAAAGACAAGCACAAGAAGGAAAGAAGTAAGGGTGGGGAAGGTGATGAGGGCATGATGCGGTTCAGAATGATCCTTTGCCAAAAGATACAACAATACATCAAAGTATACTACAGCACAAATCTGCACTGATTTAACACATTTGTTTAAATGACAGCATTGGAACAACTAAGAAGGGAATTGGACCTGCATACTCCAGCAAAGCATCTCGCACTGGCCTCCGTGTATGTGACCTGCTGGGTGACTTTAAGGACTTCTCTGCTCGGTAGGAATGGTGTCAAGTTAAGGAATAACCCAAGCCAAAAGGAGTCAACCCCATTCATGTGTGGTAATATGTCATGAGCTATATATTGTGTATATCCTTTCAGATTCAAGAACCTCGTCCGCCAGTATCAGTCCATGTATCCATCCTTGACAGTTGACGTTGAGGACCAACTGAAAAAACTAAAGGTAGATACTTAGAAAAGTGACTGTTATTGGATGACTTGTTTCCAACAATGAGACGTTTCTTTGCTTCCTTGTGTCGTACAGGAATACTCTGAGAGATTGCGTCCAATGGTCAGAGACGGGGTCTATTATATGTACGAAGCTCTTCACGGACCTCCAAAGAAAATTTTGGTTGAAGGGGCCAATGCTGCTCTGCTTGACATTGACTTTGGTAGGGTTTGTGACAAAGTTTTGTTTTGCATTCATAGCTCATTTTAAACAGAAATTCGGCATCTGGGAATAAGTCACTGCTGTTATATTGTATTGCTTTTTTTTCCAGGCACATATCCTTTCGTTACATCATCAAACTGCACCGTCGGAGGGGCTTGCACTGGTCTCGGGATCCCTCCTCTGAATATTGGTGACGTCTTTGGCGTAGCGAAGGCCTACACCACTAGAGTGGGAATCGGAGCTTTCCCCACAGAACAACTCAATGTAAGAGCTTGAGGCTGCCTCAGTAAATCACCAGGAGTGTTGGGAAAGTGTTGTCACATGCTCACTTTCCCTTTCTGCTCTACATATTGTATGAGGAGACACATAACATGTTATGTAAGGGACTGATATCCAGTATAGTTTGTTTGAGATCATGTGGCTGACACACAGGCTGGCGAGGGGTGGTGGTGGTGGTGGTGGTGGTGGTGGTGGTGGTGGTGGTGGAGAGGGGGAGTATATTCTGGCTGTGTGCAGCTGTCAAATTTTGTGAGAGACGGGCTCAAACACGCTTTACGTCTTTTGCAGATCACATGTTCACAGGGATAAATTTAGGGGCCAGAGTACGGGTTAAGGATATATTTACTGTGTGAGCCTGGGTTGTGTTACTTGTCACGGGAGCTAACCGTAGGGACATAGGTCAAAATGTTAAAATTTTATCCCTCCAGCACATGTGATGTTTTATTGTACTCAGCTGTGCATACTGCTAATGTACTGATTGTATATTTATAAATGCCTGACCTCATTTGAGCCCATTGACAGTACAATTACAAGTATAGTTGTTTTTTCCTGTTTCCATAGGCAGTAGGGGAGCTGCTGCAGACGAGGGGTCATGAGGTTGGTGTAACCACAGGGAGGAAGCGTCGTTGTGGCTGGTTGGATCTTGTTATCGTCAGATATGCTCACATGATTAATGGCTTCACCGCGTGAGTGGCTTCACCAGTTTAGGTTTTTCATCGGGTGTTTTGTGGTTGTTTTGTTTGAATATGGCAAGCTTGCAGTTTTTTCTGCACCATCATCCATTGCATTCTACCTGTGATATACAGTAAGTGTTAAACAGCTCCTCTGTTACTTGTTTAACAGCATTGCTCTGACAAAACTTGACATTCTGGATGTGCTGGATGAAATTAAAGTTGGAGTTGCCTATAAACTCAATGGAAAAAGAATTCCCCATTTCCCAGGTAATTTACCAGATTTCTTGTTTGATTTGATGATATTTGTTTGGGACTGGCTATCAAGATCCAATAACTGATTAGTAATAATTGCTTTCTTTTAGCCAACATGGACGTTTTGCAAAAAGTGGAGGTTGAGTATGAAACCTTCCCTGGTTGGAAGACAGACACATCTGCAGCCAGGAAGTGGAACGACCTTCCAGCCAAGGCACAAAACTACATTCGCTTCATTGAGAACCACATTGGAGTTCCCAGTATGTTTGACACAGAATAACCAACCTTAATTGTACTTTACAGATCACACAAAGAACCAAAATAAATAGTAACACAAGAACAGCCAGTTGTCCATCAGGTGGCACTGATGCACTTATCACAAATGTCTTGCTTATGACTTCTGCAGCTTTGTCATCTTTTCTAATCTTGCTATTTCTTTCTCTCTTTTAGTCAAGTGGGTCGGTGTTGGAAAGTCCAGAGAGTGCATGATCCAGATGTTCTAAACCTTTTTCACCCCTAAATCGAAGCACAGACCTGATGTGGCATGTTTTCATCACCTAAAAGGATCTTCTCCACGTTACCTAATAAACATCTATGTAACCTTTGAACAGAGCTGACTATGTTTGTTTAAGATGGCCATGGATTATATTGATTTGATTTCTAAAGCCTTTATTCACTGTTTGCAATCAATCATAATATTGTATCACTATTAGCTGAGTGCATTAGGATTGTTTTGACTCCTCATTTAAAGTTACCAGCAGTTTGGCAATTTTATTTCACATTTTGAAATATTAAAAAAGTTCTTCTTGTTGTTTGTGGTCATCTTCCTAATGTTCTGTCAAGCTATTGATCTCTGAAATTAAAAACATAAACATACAAAATTGGCGACAGTCCCTGAAGGCAGCATTAATGTGGCCCGAGTTAAATAAGAAGCTAGATCATGTGACAGTAGAGCCGTTGCTTGATTGGCTCAGTGCTTTCACGTGACAATAATATGTGTTTGTGATTGGCTCATTCCCGCCCATCTCCCGCTTTTCCCGCAACAAACAAGTGTGCGAGTCCGCAGGAACACGGCACAGCACAGCACAGCACTTTTAGCAGCGAAAATGCCGAAACGAACTTGTCCTTTTCCGGAAACTTTCTCCTCCCAATACAAAATACACATTGGGCAACAGGAGTTAAATAACTACGGCGTGTTTGGGAACAAATACAGGCAAGAAATATACGGTGAGTACGCGTTTGCTGTGTGGCTGCGTTGCGCTGTTAGCA
Source organism: Amphiprion ocellaris (assembly GCF_022539595.1). Lineage (NCBI taxonomy): Eukaryota > Metazoa > Chordata > Actinopteri > Pomacentridae > Amphiprion > Amphiprion ocellaris. The sequence goes on from NC_072785.1 coordinate 17,833,874, forward strand.
ACTGTTAGCTTCGTCGATGCGCATGTTTGCGTGTTGACGTTGCGCAGCGGTTGATAAATACAAGTATATATTCATGATACATTGAAAAAATAGTCTTATTGATCACCTTTGGACGACTTTATTAGTTCAACTATAAGATTAATAATGTGTTCAGACTAATATGCCCTCTTTACGTCTGGTAATTGATTTTTGAACAAGGTGTTCTTGGTGTGTTTTCTGTACAGTGTTACCACTGAAGTACTACAATATAGCCAGAGTGCAACAAAACAGCCTTAAAAGTGCTATTATTATCAGTTTCCTGGGTACCGAGGCCGTCAGATGATAAATTGACTTATAATTTCACTCTGATTGGGTCTTTTTGTCACAGAAAAGACAAAAAATTTGCTTTTCAACGGTGCCAAAGCTGTGATGGGCAAAATATGGACCGGAGAGGAAAAGTGCAGAGACCCCCAACCACCTGGACAAGCCGAGACATCTGCATGCAGCCAAACTCTGCTGAGAGGACAGACACTGATTGGACATGATGGGAGACTGACAAGAGCCAGTGCTTCACAAGGTGAGCCTGAACTAAAGCAGGGGAAAGACAAAGGTTTTGGACACTGATACAGTTTTAGTAATTTTGTCTCTGCACCACCACAGTGGATTTAAAACAAAGCAAACAAGATGTGATTGAAGTGTGAAGTAACTTTCAGCGTTGATTCAAAGAGTATTGCATTACCCATGTAGAAAGTGCCATCCTATCAGCTTTGCAGCATTTGACTGAACAAAATAGCACTATGTTTTGCAGAAATAACTCTCCTACTGCGATCAGCTGTCACATCATTTATCAGCCTTGCATAGCCAAACCATTCTGCAGCACAGAACGCACCTCATTAACATTCTGCTATGAAGAAAAACACTCTAGCTTGTTTGTATTTCTTCAAACCAATAACAATTTTCATTGGGTGGAGCTAAGCAAAGGATTTCAGTGTCCCCTAAAAATAGCAACACAACAAATGTTTGGGTGGAATATGTGCATGCAGGGAGACAAGTCCTGTCATTAAAATGGCAAATTACTAAAGAAAAACTAGCAGGGCTGCTTTACTGCAAAACTTGGAATTTTCGGTATGGTAGGTTGCTTGCCTGGATTTTTTAGTTGTTGTTACGTTTAGAGAAGGGAATTTTAAAAGTGGTCACGCGTTGGTAGCAGAGGGGGAGAAGAAGGCCGCATGAAACGCACAACCAATTTCAGGCCTATACCCGAAATCTACTTCTAGTGAGTCAGACTGCATCATCAATAAATACCAGTGTCCCAGTTCCATCGGCAGCCGTACTTGTCCATGCCATAACACTGCCTCCGCCATGTTTGACAGATGATGTGGCCTGCTTTGGATCATGAGCCCTTCCTTTCAATCTCCACACTCTTGTCTTCCTGTCATTCTGCTACAAGTTTATCTGTGTTTCAGCTGTCCAGAGAGTGTTGTTTCAGAACTGCACAAGCTTTTTAAAATGTTGTTTAGCAAAGTCTAATCTGGCATTTCTGCTCTTGAGTATTACCAGTGATGTTCATCTTCACATTGATTCGCCTCCCTCCACAAGAGTGTTCTTGACTTGGCTAAATGTGGTATGAGTTTTTCTCCTCTAGGGAAGGAATTGTGCGATCATGGATCTCTGTAAAATAAAGGTCCTATGTTATGTTATGTATGATACATGAACAGCTAAAAATCAAAAATATCTGTCTGACCTTCGGATTGAAAGGTCAATATCAGCATGTGGGATAGGTAGTATCACAAAATAAAAGACACCATATTAAAGTACAGGAATTGCCCTAAATTTTGACACCAAGCACAACTTGATTCTATAAATCCTTCTATGTTTAATGTTCAAATTAAATATGCATGTTTTCACCCCATATTTTAGCCATATATAACAGAAAATTTAGTGATTTTTCAAGTGTTCAAATGTATGTATTACGGAGTAAAGAAGATATTATTAAGTACTTACAAATTTATACATCAACTGTTGTTAGAGTGAATGACCTTATGTCTGAAGAAACTGGCAGATTTGTTGCAGCATGATCTGCATCCTGGCCAGTATGTTGCAGCTGTTTATGATAATTACTGGTACTTGGGAAATGTTGTGGAAGTGTCAACTGAGCAGGCAGATGTGTTCCTAGGCTTCATGAAACCAAAAGGCCCTGCCAGATCATTTTCTTGGCCCAGAAGGAAGGACCAGTGTTGGGTGCCAACAGACCATATCCTTACCGAAATTGCGGACTTGACAACAGCAATGGGTCGTCAGTATAAACTTAGCCAGGATGCAGAAAAGAAGGTTTCTGAACTGTTTAAAAAATTTCTGAAAAGACATAACTGAACCAACTTTACAAACTATTCTTGAAAATTTGCAATTTTGGATTTTTCCATCATATATAATGTTCTATAAGTATGTAAAAATTTAGAAAAATCTGAGAGGGTCATGTGGGAAATTTTCTTAAAATCTGTTGATTTCATATGGAATGACCCAATACAAAATAGAAAGATGACCAAGTTAATGATAAATGCACCCACATGACTTCCTGAAAACATCTCCAAGACAAACTTTTTGTCTGGCCCAGTTTATGTAAAATGTGTTGCTTGCTTTAATGTTGTCTTAGTGGACATTTCCTACTTAAGACTAATATTAACATTATATAGTTTCAGTATTCACAGGAGTAACATGACACTAGTGTTCGTTTAAGTGTACATATAGGCGACCTGTTCTTTAATGACAACCCAAATACATATGTATATGTGTGTGTGTTTATTTATACACACACACACACACACACACATACAATTCTGCATGACATTTCCTTGACATTCTGGCAAAGACGTATCTCTTTAAAATTCCTTTAAACAATTAGCTGGCACACATGGGTACTGAGGAATTAAATTTTTTATCCAAATGAGCTAAAGATCATTTCTCGGCTGAAAGAAGTTACTTTGCTCGAGGCCAAAAGCAGATGGTTCAGTCAATTAATCAGACTTTAGTTGTATAGCTCTTTTCATGCAAATAGAACGTAACAAAGTGCTTTAAAGGAAAAAAGAAACAATAAATAAATAAAAACAGCAACCTTCAACCTTCCTGTACCCCCCGTGAACATTATCTTAGAGAAGAAGGACTCCAGTAAAACGGGAACTGAGCAAACACTGTCATATATAAATACAACGGTAGCAGATGTTTCACTCAGTTCATACTTTCTACCAGCAGATGTCAGGGTTGTTGCAGGTTTGGATGCTTGATTTGGTTGGTTGTTTTTTTTGTTTTGTTTTTTTTGCTGGAGTGCCTAACTAATTGCATTATAACCATAGCACTGTATGAATGTATATGTTTTCTAGATGCACCAGCAGCTCCCACGGGCTGCTGTGTGTGTCAGAAGAGTCAGGGGTCCAGGACTTCATGCTCCCAGTGTGACCGTCAAGCCTGTTCCTCCTGTACCCGCCAGTGCTCCAGCTGCTCCAGCCTCTGCTGCTCTGTCTGCACCATCATAGAGTAAGTCACACTTTCATTTGCTTCTCACTCAGTCTCCCAGAGGGCTTCATTGTAGTCATGCAGATATATTGACAATCAGCATTGGCCATTGCTGGAGGTAAAAGGCTGTATCTATAGCAGTGGGTTTTTTTATTTTTAACTGACTGCACATATAAAGTAGAAATGACACTGATACAGATAGCACTTTTAATGGAATGTTTTCTAATTTAAACTGACATGTTTGCATTACCTATCTAATCTATATTCTAAAAAACTAGTTGTGTCTGCAAAGCTTTACCTTTTCTGCACCTACATTTGTGTAGGGACTCATTAAGGAGAAGACCTGAAAACTTGACTGCATCCGTAGCTGGAATCGAGCAGCAGTGTTTTTCCTTTCCTTTTTTCCCCTTTATGTTCTTTAGTCGTCTCAGCTTCAAAGTATCATTAGATCCTGAGACTAAACTGAGAGACCATGCATGCTGAGGTTAATTAGGTGTCAGTTGGAAAAGCACTTGCTTTGGCATTAAAGACGTGCTTATACGAGGTGTGGGGTGCAAGCTGTTTCTCATCTATTCTGTGCAAGGCAATCCTCTAGTGCAAGTGCTTGTACTGTGGCACGCTCTTAACTGCAGACATACCTGCAATTCTCCATCAACGTCACTGGACTAAACAAAGGCGTGTAGTTTTTTGTATTTCTGATAAACAGAAAGTGGATGCTAAAATGAATTAATCTTGCCAGAAAGAAAATCCTCAAAAGATTTTTGGGTCAGAATTCATATGCAGAAACAGAGCAGTGAAACTTTGATATCACTTGAAATGTGAACATTTTTGTCCACCTAAAAATTAAAAATCTATTGTTCAGTATAAATTATTTATATGCCATTTATATTCCTTTCACTGTAGAAAAGCTGCAACACCTGATTTTCAGCAGCCATCCTGACTTTGGACAATGTAATTAGTCTGCTTTTGAACAAATGCATCAGAAATGAAAGTAAATCTGTGCAATTTCTTGCAAAGACAAGAATTTCCTGAATCGTGTGATGCAAAATATGTGAATGTTTAGTGATCAAAGGAGGGACCGCAGATGCAGGCATCCTTTCAAAGTTTCTGAGGTTAAAATATAAATCAAAGGCAGATGAGTGATCATTCAAGCCATTCCATGTTCTGCATCTGTGTTTTGAAGTTGGGTTTCTTTTGCACATCTCATTTTTGCAGTTGCAGCTGAAATAGTACAGAGGACAGACTATTGTTTGTTGGTGGTTTATTCCCCTTCATCCCTCTGTCCACATACCAAAGTACAAGGGCTGAATGATTTGTGGAAAGCATATTATTGCACTTTTTCTTACAGATATTGCAATTTTTATTCCTAATATAATTTTTGAAGCCCAGCTTCACTTAAATATTCACAGTGTAATCAATTTAAAACACTTGATGGAGCATTAACACACGAGATACCACTAATGGTGTGACTGTCTCACAAGGAGGACCGCAGGAATTTGTAAAACAACTGACACAACAGTTTCATCTCTGGGTCACATGTGTTGCAGTTATACTAAATTGCAGTTTTTTTTATAATTTGCCAGAATTTCTTTTTGAAAAGCTATGAAGTACCGAAATCATAACGCTGAAACCCAAACTCACTCTGAGTGTGAAGTGCAGAATCAAAAGTTAGCTGAGCAGAATTACTCACAAATATGTCAGATATTTTCAATATAGTTGAAATGATAAATGCTTTCTTTGTTCCACAGCTACAGCGGGCGATACGATGAAGTTTTGTGCTGCGGTTGTTCGACGTAAACGAAGACCAAAGGATGGATCAGGAGTTTACGACTAAACATAGAGTTGCTTCAAATGAGATATTACTACGACAGAATTTTATACCTGTGATGTTTTTATGTGATCCAGATGTTTTCTTGTACATATGTGTTTTCAAAAAGTAACTGAAATAAACTTGAACACTTTTGTATACACTTTTGTTACCTCTATGGTGTATTTCAATTTAGTATTACATGACAAAAAAACCACAATATGTTTGAACAAAAATTAGAGTCTCACAGATGTGTAAATCAGCAGGTGGCAGCACACATCAAGCGCTTGGCTGAAGGATGAGTTCCTTTTAAACTGGGCACATTCACTGCTCACTCTCAGCGGGTGAACAAATTTATCTCGCTATGCTAAAGAGGCAGAGTTTCAACCTTTTAGTTGAAGAGTGTAAGTTTTGTCTCGGCTCAGCAATGATAATGAAATTCCAGTCGAGCCTCGTCTAGACTGACCTTGAGAATATGCTATCAGATTTATTTATTAAAACAAGAAGACCCAGAGGTTGAACAGAACCAGACCTTTGCAGCAGACAATTTGGCTACAATTATCCCAGCGGGACGCGACCTTGAGGTGTAGTCATCACTTTCTCTTGGCTGCTGTTTGTCACTGATGATGACTGGTTTCAGGGTCGGGTATTGTACACCGTGAGTAATTGTTCTTGGTGGCAGAAGTCGAGTCATGTGACGCGGTGTTATAGATATTAGCTTGGATGAGAGCGCTTCCAGGAGCTTATTGCGAATGCGCCTATGAGCTGTTGAGTCACAATCCCCCTGCTCGGCCAGGGCCAGTTGTGGCTCCGGTCTGTGGGGAGCTCCTTGCAGTTGGTGTCCGAGGGCTGCTCTTGATTCCAGGCTGAGTGAGCAGACAGCTGCTGGCAAGCCAGGCGTCAAGTTGTCTGCACGTTTCTTGATAAGGCTTTAAGGAAGTCAGGGATGGACATAAAACACTTGAAAGAGAGACATTTCCTTTTCAAGCCGCATTGTTTTGATTGGAGGTTAAGCAGCCATTGACTCAAGATGGTAACATCCAGAAGTGTAAAGCTGCTGGATGCGGTTTGATCCAACAGAGTAAAAATTATAGGACTGAAACAATTACAGGACAGAAAAATGTGAAGTATGTCAAATTGAGTCATGTATCAAGAAAAAAATGCAAAATATTTGCTATGTCCCGCTTCTATAAGAATTTGCAGATTTTCTGATTTATATCAACAATTTGGAGTTTAGACAGTTTCCTCCTTTCATTGTTTTGTTCAACTTTTTGAGAGAAACCACCTTATGTCTCTCTTTACAGTTGACGATGCTGATGTTTATCCCTCACCTACCACATCACAACTCCATAATGATGGGATGACTTTATGTATCTTCACAAACGAAAGTGCAGCTGTCAAGGTTTTCAGCGTCGGCCCCATCCATGACCCTTAAAGGACAAAAAAAAAAGGTCACGGTGTGCTCAGGAACGCTCCCAATCTACTCCTTGGTTTCGTGTATGGCCGGGGTGTGGGTGTGAAGAGGAAAGGGAGAAGCCACATAAACACCCACAGCGCTCCAGACAGGAGCAACTGCAGTCGGCCAGCGGGAGCACGTGGCTTTGTCTTTCACCCATTCTTTTGGGGACCAGCTGTGGTCTGAGTGTGGTGAGCGTCAGGCCCAGTGATGCTGCTGCTATAAATATGCGTCAACGAGGGTGAGTAAGTGACAGCTGTACAGTGGACCAAGGACACACTGTCTTGGCACTGTCAGGGCGAGCCAGGCCAAAAAAGGCAAACCCAGTGTGAGAGCGCTGGTTGATATGTATTTATGCACTTGTAGGCATTGATGTGGTGTGTACACTTCAGATTTGGGGGTTTTAAGATTGTAGCTATGAACTATGAACTTGTTGCTCAAATGTGGATGTAGCCTCACAATTTGGCTCGAATCAGACTTTTATATTACTAAAGGCTGGGTAACTTAAGAATTATCCCTGAGAAGTGTGAATTAGATTTCCTGAAAGTCAAAAGAATGGTTCCTCCACGAATAAGTGGATGATAACAATATGCATGTGTTAATATGGAGAGAGAAAAGAAAACTACCCATGCATGCGTGTGTGTGCGCTCGCATTGTCTGTACACAAGCGCATGTGTGTGACTGTGTTTGTGTGCCCTTTTCAAGTGTGACCACCTGTCTTTTGTTAAGAAATAAATAAATAAACACGGGCCACACCAGCTGTCCCTGGCAGTCCGTCCCTTCAGAGGTCAAGGGCTCCCACCGCTGGCCTTGTTGAGGTGGTGGACACTTGCAACTTTCCTACAACTTCTCTCAAGTACCTCTAAACACACACACACACACACACACACACATATATACACATATACACACAAAACAAGCACGCCAAAGCGCTCGCAGCCAAATGAGCCCGGCTTTGAGCCTCGGGGAGGAATGTTTTATTACACCATCGAGTTACACTGCACATATCCCAGCTCGTCACCCAGCAAGCTAAGCCCTGTCACATGGCCCCTACTTTCCATGTGAAGGTTTTTGGTCCATAAGAAAGAAACACACACACATATACACACACCAGGCGGTTTAAGCCCCGGATCCCGTCAGGCAGATGTGAGATGTGGGTGCCAGCGAGTGCACCGAGGCCTGCTGCTGTGGATGTTTACAGTGCGAGGTGGCCGCAGCGTTGCAGAGGGCCCTTATTTACTGTGAGCTGGCTGGGGCTGTTCGGGGTGTTTATGAATGATCTTGGGAGGACATTGTTTTCTTTATGTTGGAGCTGCCTGGCTAGCGCCGCTGTGTCGTCTGTTTGTGCATAAAGTACGTGCTGGGGAGCTGGGCCAGACAATAGCCTGGCTGAGCTACTACCCACGCACACAATGGAGTGGTGGGATGAGCCCGAGGTTTTGGGGACTGTGGGGGTGGAGGTAGGATAGATGGGGGCAGGGGCAGTTGGATGCGGCCCTTGTCTATATGGCGTTCCCAGAATGGGTGAGCTGGGATTTGGGGGAGGGTGGTGGGAACCCGGGCACATCCCTATTGGGATCACGTAGCAAAGCAGCTGGATTTCTTTCATGGTGCAGCAGGGAAATAATTAAAAGTTCTCGCCATTGAAACTGTCCAGTGAATTGGCATGAGGTTCCTCAATTAGACAAACATTTGGAATGCATTTGTTTACATACAAATAGATGTGTGTGTGGTGGTGTAGTTTGCTGAAACAGATATGATTGAGTTTTAAGTAATAATTACACGACAGCGTCAACTGGCTTTGTTATGTCGGGTTTATCTCCTTTGGAGAGTATTGGCAACAGGTCAGGAACAATGGGAGCCCATCTTGAAATTGTTTCGTCCTTGAGCTCAGTTTATGGTTTCAGAGGGATAGGGCCTGTAAGACCAGCAGTATTATCACATTCTGTTGTCTCTGTACACATTGCAGCGCTGCCCACACATGCTGTCTGCCTGGCTGTTGCTGCCATGTGTCACACAAGGACTCCTCAGTGGCATTCTTAGGTCGTTAAGAGTGTTCAAGTCTGCTTTTATTTTCTTTATAAATTCTACAATAATTAACTGCAGTGAAAGTGATGTGTTGTTGCAAGGAAGTGTTGGAAATGAAAGAACTCCACACAAAGAAAGTTGTTCCATTTAATTCTATACATAATCTTAATAAAGACCTAAATCAAGATTGTCACATTTCCACAGCACACGCACACAAACACACTCCAAAAGCGCAAAGAAAATGCACATACAGTTATAGATCAAAGTAAATTGCCTCAATATCTAAGCAATGTCAATTCTGCATAAAGATTGTCCTCTAATCTCTACACCACTAACACTGAAGCAATTGATTACTATAAAATATACCTTTCTTATTAAAAAATTATATTAAATTCTAATGGCACTTCTACAAATTCTATTAAAAAGATCTTCGTTTGACATTTAGAAGCTTTTTTTTTTTTTAAACCAAATTAAAACCGAGACAGTCAAATGTTACACAAGAAGCATATGCAATAATAAATATTTCTCATGATTATACACAATTTCACAGTTGTAACCTGCAGAGGACAAAAATTCCAGTATCAGTCATTTTTTGACTTCAAAGATCATACAGCATGAGTTAGGCGAACATAGCCCTCGATCAAGAGTAGCACTGTTTCAAGTCAACAATCAAAATCTCAGTGTTTCACATTCAACAGTGACATTAAAATAAAAAAGGAACGGATTGTTAGTTCCCAGTAGTATTGGCTGATAGAAGCCAAAACACAAAAAAAAATGTTTGACTTCAGTTTAACACGTCCAGAACAAATTTATTCACATAAATTTCAAAACTTAATCTCTTGCAAAGCAGCACTAATAAATGGACTTTTAGTTTTGTCTTCATTAACATTTTGATATGATTTAAAAAAAGAAACTGTTGTGAATGTTCAGCGGGCCACTGTTGCTGTGATGTGAACATCATCACCGCAGTCAAGGGCAAAAATGTACAATATAGAAAAAGGGCTTCTCCAGATGCAACACCTATTCGTGTGTCTACAAGGCACATTTGGTGATCATCCTGGAGGTATAAATAAAGACTGCAAACAACAAAAAGAAAATTCTTTACACGTCGTTAGTTTGTCTACCTCTGTACACATGTACATTAGAGAATCAAGCAAATTTTAACTTGCACCACATAAAAATGTTCCTTTAAAAAAATGAGACGAAATCTACATTCCTGTGTGCTCTGACTGAAATATACATCATCAGCACTACGTAACATCTACGTATCTGAAATCTATCTACTGAAGTGATCTAACTGGCAGGGCAAGTAAGCAACAGGAGTGTTTTCTGTTCATCTGAGCCCCATTGCTAACTTCAGGTCAGGGAGTGAAACAGATTGCAGTAATTCCATCTTGACTTGGTCTTTATCCAGAAAAAAAACCCAAACAGCTAAAAACCTTCTCAGAAATTACAGGTGAATTCAATTGTTTTCCTGAAAGAAGTCCAAAGAAAACCACCTTGGGGTGTCTAAGGTGAAATGGACTCTTGACCTCAATCACCACAGCCAGCGGACATATTGTTGTCAATCTCAACAATATTTCCAAATCTGGCACTTGAAGCGTAATGCTCTAATAATTCATAGTCGTATCTCCTGCATGTGGAGGAACAATGAAGCATTTATTTACTGCATGCTGGGATGGAGGGGGGCTGTTCTTTGATGCCTCCAAACAATACACCTGTTTACAGTCTCCTTGGTCTCCCTTTGCTAAATACATTTCTCACATTCCAATGGCTCCATTCAATACAGAAAAGTGCAAAGAGAGACTTGAACTGCCTTTTCTCCCCACAGCCAGGACAGAGATACACAATGATCCCTTGAGAACTACCTGGGACTTGGTGGGGGGTGAACAATGCCTGTATTGTCTCGTTTCTATAGGTAGCCGGTGCCATATCAGTGTGGCTGTGCTTGTGAACAACTGTTTCCTCTGGCAGAACAGCAGTCGGAGCAGCATTAACTGCTCTGATTTGTAGTGAGGCGGAGTCCAATAAAGTCTTTGAATATGGAAGAGGAACCAAACTCCCTGGGGAAGACATGACACTAAGAGACTGCAGCCTTAATAAGACACCTGACTCTGTCGACCTTACGTGTGTAGTAACATGGAAAAAAACAAAACCATTTGATAAATATAGTATATATTTACATTAAATATACAAACAGTAAGAAATAGCAGCCTAGACAATAGTGTTGAAACTATATGCATGCTAAAAACAAGTGCTTCTCTATGTTCCATGTGACAAATCTTGAACACTCCGCAGAGATTTTCTACACAATATATTAAAATACAATTACAGTAACTCGATTTTGCACAGAGAGAAAAAAATGGACAGCCCCAATACCAGTTAATGAGTACCAAGATCGCTAGGCAAGACAGCAATGTCTTTCAAGCTTATAGAAATAAGAACTACACCTACGGTAAACCCTGAAACAAGTCAAACTAATAAATAAATTCTGATCAAGTCTTCTCAGGACAGATTAGACAAATATCATGAACTTTTAGTGCTACACCCCTGGTAAGAATCCATATAGCATCTACGTGAACAGACAGAAGAAATCCATTTGCTGCCCAGAGACTCCTTCAAGGGCAGCATCACTAAAAGGCTCCAACTTCATCAGTAGTAACTTAGACACGTACAGCAATGGATTAATTCAAAGAAAGAAAAGTCAGTAGATTCAGCCGAGCTCTGATGGACAAACAGTGCTAACAACAGACAAACATCCACCTGTCTCCCTCTGTCCCCTCTCTGCCTGCTGAGGGTCCTAAACAGCGTGTCAGTGAACCCTTTATGCCATACCAGGGAATAACAAGGTAATTTGCTGGACTCTACTTGCTTTTAACACAGACAAGTCAATAAACATTTAATTAACAAGAGCTGGATCTGCATTTTTTTAATTACAATTCTTGTAAATGATCTAATTAAAAAAGGACACTCGTGGATCAGTTCCAGAGCAGACCTCAGTTACTACCTGGTATGTGGAGTGTAATCCAGATTTTGTAAAGGCCTAAACAAAGTCACTGATTTTGACCTCCCCCCAAAAAAGAAAAGAAAAGGCATGGCATTATATGTCATTCTAGTTTTAGTAAGTACACTAGGTGAAGTGTTAAGAATTTCAGTAGGCACCAGTATTACAGGCATTAGCTTTTAACTACTCTCATCCCTCTTCTGATTATACGTCTTTTTAAGTCACAATTAGAAGGCCAATCCATCAACATGTGCTCACTCACATTAGCAACTAAAGAGCTGCTAACTTAACCCAAGGCAAAACAAAACAAAAAAATAATAAAATAGCATGGTGTTACGATGGTCTGCTTACTTCTTGTTACAAAACAACATAAAAACTTCATTTCAACCAAATAACAATTCTACTTCCATAAACAAAATCATACTTCCAGTAGTCAGACTTCATTAGTTTTGCTGCCTTATGATAGTTGTTAAGGACTAAAATCCCCCAAAATAAATAATTAGAATAATAATGTAGGTGTTAAAATCAAATCATATATTGCTACTCACGGACGGTTCTGATCTCCCACGTGCACAAATAAAATCTTTCTGACGACTGTATTAACGTATGTTAGCATTAGCTATCGCCCATTTTGCTCACAGGTTACGAACATAGGAGGCTTTTCCTTCCAGCAAATACACTCCTCAAATAAACTCGACAGACTGACACAAACAAGACGGAAACAAACAAGTGCATCATCTGATTTGTTCACCTTTGTCTACACACATCCAGCTTTGAGTTTCGCAGCACCCAGTTTTATCTTAACAGCCTGTGCACCTCAAACTGACTGCCTCTGACCATCACGTACGCCTACGACATAGTCCAGCACAGAAAACAGCTCCAGTTCAAAGTTGCTACATCTTTAACTTGAGAAATGCCGCATGGGGTAGAATCCAAAAGATATGTTTCCAACAAACTGCCAACATGTGTACACTAATGGGAAAATTGTTCAGTAGTAGTATTCAGTGTATGAAAAGACACTCTGTCTTATGTCATGGCACTGGTGAGAGGTGTTTTATCCAATGGCGAGAGTCTTGACAAGGCCACAGTGAAACTTCCTGATGTGGCGGTAGAGGTCCCCAGACTGAGTGAAACGCCGTTCGCACCACTTACAAGCGTGAGGCTTCTCACGCGTGTGAACTACAGCGTGCCGACTCAAGTTATGGGAGTACTGGAAGCTCTTGCCACACTGGCCACAGGTATATGGCTTCTCGCCAGAGTGTGTGCGCTCGTGACGCTTAAGAGTGTACATGCAAGAGAAGGTCTTGTTGCACTGCATGCAGGTGGGGACTGAGCCGTCGGGGGACAGCTTGGATCGGGCGCCGTCCTTCTCGCGGAAGTGTGAGCTGAGGTGCAGCTGCAGCACATGGGGGCTGGGGAAGACTTTACTGCAGAGGGGACACACACACACCTGTTGCCCCGGGGGCAGGAGCACCCCACTGGAGGTGGAGATGTCTGAGGAGGCCAGGTCGTCCTCCTCCTCCTCCTCGCTGTCCCCCAGCAGTCTACCCCTCCCGTCCACCTCCCTGCCTGGGGCGCCCTCCCTCCCCCGGCAGGCCTCCCCCTCCTCGTCCATCAGGTCCTCCTCCTGGGAGAGCAGGGCGGCTGTGGAGCCGTTGTTGCCTGGGAAGAGGGCAGCGAACCCTGTCACCACTGAGCTCCTGGCACTATTCCCAAAGCGCTGGCTCTCAGGGCTCATCGGCTCACTGTCCTCCTGCTCTGACAGCAAGTCGTGTTCGTCTTTAACAAGTGGCTCAGTGCCCTGCTGCTGGCTGTCGAGGGCCAGCTGTCCCGAGACGTAGGAGGGGTGTAAGGGATCTCTGCTAGACAGAGGCTTGAAAGACAAATCCAGTGCACAGTCCATGTCATCTGAAGCCCGGGACCTCTGGGACAGCAATACGGTGGAACTACTGACATCAGCTTTTGTTTTTCCAGCTGTTTGGACGCAGGGCTCGGCCTCTGCTGACACATAATTGACACCTACAAGGTCCGGGGACCTGCCAGAGTGACCGTTTGCCTTCTGCCTGGTCTGTGTAGACCTATCACAATCTGTGACAGCCAGCCTGACTTCACTGTTGTCCATGTCAAACACTTCTGCTGGGGGGGCCCTGTGAAGCCCCTGAGACAGTGTCTGGGGCTGTCGCTGAATGAGCTGCTTACTGTGCAGCTCGCCATCTGAGGAATTTTCCCTGTCCAGACAGCTGAGTCCCAAACCCTCTCCCATCTTTTCATCCAGGGAGGAAAGTTCCTTATCTTTCAGCTTGCCTTTGCACACTTTCACTATATCATACATGTGGAGGTAACTGGCTGCTGCCAGAACATCCTCCACTGGCAGAGTGCTGAATTCCAACTTCCCCTCATACATAAATTCAAGGAGCAGACTGAAAGCTGGGGCTGTCACAATGTCACTGTTGAGATGCACAACGTCCCTTTTGTCTAGCTGGTCCCTGTAGAAGAGATGGAAGTACATGCTGCAGGAGGCCAGCACGGCTCTGTGCGCTTTGAATCGAGCCTCCCCGACAAGAACAGTGCAGTCACAGAGGAAACCTTGGTGACGCTGCTGACTCAGACACTGCAGCAACTGGCGGCTATGGTCTGGGAACTCCATTCTTCCTTCATAACCTGATGAAAAACAGGAAAAACAGGATACTGGATAAACGAAATGAAGCCATTTAGAGGGCACAGCGGAGCAGGCGTCACAGATTACAAACAAGCACCAAAGTGTCCAAAAGCAGTAGAAATGTGAGCAGTAACTTGTGCCAAATGCTTTAAAAGTGTCGGAAAACACACAACACCTTCAAGCAGCTCGTAAAATCGCTCAGAATACTTGCATTTAATTCCCTAACATCTCACATTTAACTGCATCTCTAACTTTCTCCAACTTGAGAACAGAAATCCTACATTCTTTCCAGTGGTGCAGGACACGCTACGCTGCGCTCACCCACCCGTGTATCACGGTGTGAACGGACCCACTCTCCAGATTATCCAAAGTATTCCGGTTTGTGGTCGGACTTCTTTGCGCTTCCAAAAAAAAATAAGTGGCGCACCGGTGCTTTTTTCCCCCTCCCTTCTCTCCAAACGCACACAAAGCAGCGGTGTTTACAGGACAAGCAGGCGGCTGTGGGAACGGGAGCACTCGTCCATCGAGGGGAAGGAGGCTAACGTGAAAAAATAAGACCAGAGCAGAGTGAGTAAACTGGTGCTCTGTTTGCTAATTACACTGCAAGCTGTGGAGTCAGCTGCTCTGACATCACCGCAATGGAAACGCTACCTCCAGCTGTGCTCCTCTTTATGCCATATGTTAACTCTGGGCTACGCAGTCCAAAAAAGACATACAACTTAAAGAAAAAAAACTGTGTATCTACAGTGATCGCAAGATTACGCGGCGTTTCCAACTTTTTAAAAAATCGGATTAATGATCACACACCCGCGGATGACAATAAATCGCTTTGTGGCACCTTTTTGCGCACAGATCGGACACCCGCGCACAACTGGGGAGATTTGTTTAAAGGGGTTAATTCAAAATAGATTGAAAGAAGGATGGCAAGTTTGGAGAAAAAAAACTGAAGTGGATTAAAGTTTGATGCTGCCGAGAGAAGAGGGGTAATTTTACGCGCAGAGGTTGGGTTGCTTTTTAAACGCAGAAGAAGAAGAAGAAAGTGCAGGAAGGAGACAGGAGGGCCAAGGGCGCAGTAAACCGAGCTCCATGTCCGTGTTGGGAAACGCATTGCTGGGAGCCTTTTAAACAGCAGAGGAACTCACAGCAAAGCCAACTGCGCTGAACGAAGCGGCGAAGGGGGGGACACACTTTTAACTTTCTCCCGTTCCCAAGCACAAAAACCCCCCCCGCTGCACTTACATGTATTCCCGCCCGCTTCGTCGTCCTTTATCTCCTACGAGCCCCGATGTCCTTTCATGATGTGCGGCCAGATGTTCGCTTCTCCTTGTCGTTTCTTGAGCTTCAGTCCGACCCTGGGAAGGCAGGCTGCACTCAGCGCTGCTGTGTGTCAAGCAGGTTGATAATGGCCCAAGTCTCGCGATATCGCCGCGGCCACAATAAGTTCTGTACTACTCCGCGAATTCACACAGCGGCAGCAAGTAGCAGAGCACACTGGGGACATCAATTGGCTGCCTTATTAAAACACCTGTCTCACGAACAGGGGGGGCTTTCAGTGTGATAAACCCTTCCAGTGTGGCGAGGTGAAAAAAGTGGACAAATGGAACAAACGCACAATACTCACTACCACTTTTACTCTTAAAGGTGTTTTTTCTCTCCCTTTAAATAGGGCCACAAATAAGCAAGCAAGTTTGTTAATATTACACTGTAAAACTTCATAAAGGAACTCTTTTCTGTTTAACTTATATAAATTTGTGATATTTGCTAGTTTTTAATCATCTAACTTAAAAATATCATTTTCAGACCACGTTAGACCTTAATAACGTTAGTTAATGTTACTATAACTTACAGACTTAAAATGATGGCCAGCTTTGAACAAAACTAGCATACAAGCAGACTCCCCAGATGCATTTTTGGAGAGCTGAAACTCAAAATTTTTATTTTATTTTTATTTTTTAGGAGTTTGAGAAAACAGACGTGGTGGAAATTTGCTGTGTATCTTAAATGCATTTTGAAGTAAATTATGGTTGTTTTTTTATCCTAATAATTCAAACAATTCTAGCTATTACAAAATATAGTATTAAATTCAGTTCATACACCAATAGATTGTCTTTGTACTAACTCTAGTTTGTAAAAAAAAAGACTTCAGCAGCTGTAAGTTCTTAATGTCAAAAGAGGAAGAAAATCTTTAAACTAAGACAATGCTAAAAGAAAGCAAATCTGTCTTTAACCACTGCAACAATATGACTAGTGGAATCAACTTAATATCTTAAATTGAGTGAATTTGTTTTCTCAAGTTCACTTAATTCATCTCAACTGGTTTCACACTTTGACGATTTATAAGACTTTGAACAAATGAATCAACTAAATTGCAGGTAACTTACATTTTTAAGGCTGTGGGGGAACTTAGGTTTCCACGTTGAATGGACCTAAAATAGTACTTTGTCACACAGAGTTTATTCAAACTTGTTCACAAGCAAAGTGATCATGTATAAGATAAAATACAAAATACAGAAAAATGAAATAAATTAAATCAAATAAACAGTACAGACAAGTTGGATTAAGCAAATTTTAGAGAATGATCAACACTCTGACTTTTAAAAAAATGTACTGTATAAAACACATCTGATTAATTAGACATTTTATCAAATAAAATTGCAAATTTTAATGATGTTAAAATCCAGACATTAGATTTGATTAACTTGAAAAGCTTTCTTGTGGCTTGTTGTGGATGAATGAAAGACTTTTCTTTTGTCCCAAAGACCCAATATCTGTGAAAGTATCTAAACTGATCAAACAAGTCTAAATCATGTAGAGGGTCAGTGGTCCTCTGGGAACTTTTAAGGGTTGTTCTCCCTAATCCTGCTTGGAGTTGTGGAGTTCCCTGGCACCAAACCACCCTGTGCCTTTGTTTTTTCAGACAACACCAGGTCCTGGCTATGAATTATTCAGCTCAGATTGTCTTAAGACAGGAATGGTGCCTATTTCTAAAGAACTTTTTTTACAATATTTGTGACACTATTTGAGACACAATCCACCAAACGCAAACCGGAGCCTGTTCTGTAATTGTTAACGCCAGAGATGGTGGCACAGCGGAGAGAACAGGGGCTTGAGGTTGCAGCTGCTCGTCTCGTGCCCCCCTCTCCCCGCCTCCCCCCGTCCCTCCCCGTGCTCCCCCAACTGCCTCGGTCACCTTTGCCCTGTGTTCCAGCTGTCGTGCGTTTTGAAAGGGCCATTTGCAGCTCTTCCAGCCTTCTGACACAGAGGGGAATGAGCAATGTGACGGGAGGCGGCAGCCACTGGTCGGAAGGGGCCACCAGCTAGATTCTTATCCACTTACTGCTTTATTCCATTTTTAGTCCGGCTGTTACTGTTACAGAGGGAGGATATCTGCACGGTGGTCATGTCCAGATGATTATGAGCAACGCGGCGTCATGCTCTCTAAATAAAATTTCCCTTGATTTGATCTATGAGCATGGATGGACTGTGTATGAACTGGGAGCAAAGAAGCAAAAAAAAGTTTAAAAAAAAAAAAAAAAACTACAACTGACTTCTTTGTTATGACAGAACACCCGGTAAAGTGTCAGATGTGTGCCACATGAAAAACAATTTACCATTCAGCGCTGATGCACACACACACACACACACATACACACACACACACACACAGCATCCATGCAGGAGCAGCGATGTGGATAAGAATAGGAGCAGTGGCCCTGTGTTTCCCTGGCCCTGGCAAACGTAGGCACCCAGTAGAGGAGGGGTGTGTGTTCACAGGGCAAGACAAAGCAGTGGTTGTGCCTGGGGACCGTGGCCTCAGCGGAGAGAGGCTCGGCACGGTGAAGGTTCTCACACACAGAAAAAGATAGAGAGAGAGAGAGAGAGGGAGAGAGAGAGAATGAGAGTGGGAGAGTGGGGGAGCTGGGAGAGAGAGAACACTTCCTGGAGGTTCATTCTTCCTCTCTGCAATCATCAATGGCATTCTCCCCCTGACCCACTCCTCTCTCGGACAAACAAAAGACCCCGCATTCCAGTGTAGCCTGACCGGCCAACCAACCAGCCAGCCATCCAGCCACCGTCCAACCGCATCACTCTCCCCACTGGTCCAAAGTCTCATCACAGTGCTGGGTTTGAGCTGTGCTGTAGATGTCAGTGTGAAAATCCTGTAATGCATCTTAAAGCCTTTTAGCATACAGTGTCCACCTTTTTTTAATTTCCCCTTAAGCCTTAGATGCATAAATGGGTCAAGAATGACCCAGTGAGGTCGTTTTCTTGCAATATCTTTGTAATGAAAAGTTTTTGTCATTTCATTTCCCAGCTCTTCCTCAAAAAACATGTTTCTGATATCATTCCTTTTACATTTTTAAGTCACCTTTTATACTTTTAAAGAAAATGTAATATTTGCATTACTACCCCAATCTCTTTATCACTGATGATATCATGCAAGAGGTGATGCAGTGGACAGACTTGGAGGGATGGAGAGCAGCAACAGCTGGAGGAAAAGAGTGGAAAAATGTCAACAAAATGGATGTGGACATTCTTGCATTGCTGCTGTGTGTAATATTCTTCTTTATCAATTATAAAAATATTCAAAATCTGTTATAAAACGAAAAATAAACATTTCAAACATTAAATCATTCTTGTGTGGACAAAAATATAATGCAAGCAATAATACTAAACTATAATTCTTAACTGAAATGACAAAAATGATATGAAAACATGTTGATTCTTATACGGGTAATGTTTTTACCCATTTATGGAAGAGTGTAGGGTCCAATTACTCATGCATCTAAGGGTTCAGCAACTTCAAGATCAGAAAAGTCACAATAATCCGCTTGATGTCATTCCACCGTATATCAACTTGTTTGGAATCATATTTCTACAGCAATATTCTAACTCAGCTACTATTTTATTTTATTTTATTTTATTTTATTTATAGTTGCATCTTTTATTTAATATTCTGACTACAATTTTGTGCACATTTATTTAAAATTCCTATAAATATACCTGACATCAGTAAAAAGCTTGGGACTAAAGTCATATCATAGCGGTAGGTATGAGCTGTGCTGTAGATGTCAGATAGAGGATTCTAGTAATGCATCCTCATGCATTAAAAAAAAAACTTTAACATGCACCTGTCACATTTTTAAACTTCCCTGAAGTAGCTTCAGCGTCAGTAAGTCATAGTAATCGATTGATGCATTTGTCTGCAAATAGATGATTGTTCCAAATTATATTCCTACAGAAATATCCAAACCCAGCTCCCCACACTTTTCAATCATATTGAAATAGTCTTAATGTTATAGCCATGAGTTTGTGTACATTTACACAATATTTATACATATATAAATCTGATAACAGGAAAAAGCTTTTGACCAAAGTCAAACGATAGGTTTGAACTGTGCTATGTAAGTCACTTTCAAAATTTCTGTAATTCCTGTACTTTCATATTTAGCATTTTCACTCAAGTAGTTTAAATGTTGGAAAAGTCACTATAACTGATTCGATTTAACATCAGATGTATCAAATTGCTGAAACATAGCTTTTCTTAATTTTCTCTTCTTCTATTTCTCTTCTTCTTCTTCCCAGCTTGTCTTCTTTTTCTTTTTACAGTCACATCTTTCAATCAAATGAAAATAGTCTTAATGTTGTGGCCATAATTTTATGTAGACCATTTTATCACAACAGCTGTACTGTTTAAATTCAATAAGCATCTCTTTATCACTCTTCTATTCAAACATTCACATCTGTACTGATACTACTGTTGTGCATCCCATTTATGCAGCAGTTTTTGGTGTAATTGGTCCAGTTAGTTATATTTATCTAATCTCTATTGTCAAATAATGTGACAGTTCATGCACCATTGCTCTGCTGTTGCCTGGAGATGCTGTTTTGGTCAGCTCCCCCCCTCCTCATCTCCCTCCCTGTTACGGCCCTCTTGCCCTTCTGTGTCTAATTGTTGCTGCCGCATGTTATTTATTCTTCTTTAAGTTCTGAACTATTTGTTTCTCCACAGATACTGCAAGTGGCCAGGGTTCAGAGATCAGACGAGTCTTTGACAGGAAAGACATGATTAACTCACTTTGACTCTTTGATCTAGTTACTTTTGCTTTGAACCTGCAAAACAACAGAGTAGGCATTCCCATCAGCGGGCCGGAGACAGACGAGGAGGACGTAGAGGAGGACGAGGAGAGCGCCGCTGAATAACAACAGCAGAAAATGTGGGATACCCTCAGTCAGCTCTGTTTGTATGACAGGAACAGCCTGGCAAAGCTGACGCATAGTAGCAGTGAGGAACACATTACAGTGTGAGTGACAAAGAGGGGAAATGACAGCGGAGGAGGCTGAGAGACAGAGGGCACAGGCCAATGAGTTTTTCATCACAGAGGGAACACTGGCAGCTGTCCCTGTAATCCCGTTCTGGTAACTTTACACAATTGCTGTGTTGCATTCAGATTTTATGCATATTTATGGTTTACTGCACTTCTAACACAACTTTTAATCAACACTGGTGAAGTTTCAAACCTGATAACGACTCAGACTTCAAGGTAATCTTCAGATAAACATCACACAACAATGTCAGAAGTGTATTTCAATATTACAGAGATGTTTCCACAATGTTTTACATGAAGGCCCTCCCACTTAGAAACATTCTGATCAAGTCGACAGAGTCATCTGAGGGTTTCATTTGATACAGAGGCTTCCAGACTGAGCTGGCCTGTCTGTACCTGTCCGAAACTGGTTTAACTCCTACCTCTCCAGCAGAGAGTTCTGTGTAGCTGCAGATGACGGTTTATCTATAAATACCTCATATAACTCGCCAGGTAAAAATCTGACATAACATTAAAGATCAGTTGGAAGGCTTTTATGTAGATTGCCCTTTGCAGTTTCATCTGGCAACATGACATCTCCATTCTTAACTGCCCTGATGTTTTGTAACTTTCTTACTTAATACATATTGATGAAATTTGATACCTGAGGGCCTGCTAGAAAGAAAAGAATGCTGTTGTAGAAGTATATTTAGAAGGATTTACCCCTGGTTGCCCAATAAGACACTTAAAGGTTACATGTGTGATTCTGAACTTTCACTTAGTGGCTGAGTTGGCTTTTACTGGAAATGTCGAAGGCCCTTTTACTGCAACCCAGAAAGAAAGCTTTTTTTTTTTTTTTTAGCATCAGCAGTCTCAACTACTGTAATGTTTTTCACTCAGGTGTCTCTGAAAATAAGTCATAAATCAAACACCAGAAGCCTGATGCTTCAGTGCTGACAAGGAACAGAACGAGAGCATCACAGCCACTGTTTACAATGGTTGTCTGTCACTTTTTAATACAGGTTTACTCATGAAAAGAAGCCGACATGTCTGATAGTCATGTTATGTTGGAGCAGCAATGCTCTGAAAGTTCAAAACTCAACCTTTGCTCCTGACCATCTAAAGTTCAGAACACATTTTATTTAGCCCACCATTTGTCTGGAAAGTCTTGATCTATTTATTTGGCTGCCTTCAGCATTTTATCCTTTTATTATTTATGAATGTCGATTTTTTTCAATCAAATGAAAAGTGGAATTACTTGAATAAAAGGGTAAACATTTACAACTGCTCTCACAAATAAATCTTCAGATTCTGAGAACACAAAAGTGACATTGTGCAGTCTGTACTAAAACATTCACTAAACTATTCATTCTGCACTTTTTTTGTGGTGGACATTTTTATTTGTATAATTAGTTAGGGTAGACTATTTAATTTTGAAATATTTTTTGAAAAAAACCAGATGCTTTCCATTTACTTAGAAGCCCTTTGGACTGTATGAATCTGTCTAAAGGTCTTATTTTTGATAAGACATTTAATAAAATTACATTGTGATAATAACTTATAGTTAAAAATCCCCACTCCACTAGTTCCTGTTCCCAAAAGGGAAATATTTGCTGGTTTCATTAGTCTTCTCTGACAGTAAACTCAGTACTTTGGGATTTTGGAAGACTGAACAAAACAATATGAACATTTTTTTCACCCTTTTCTGACAAAACTATTGATGAAAAAGATCGATAGATTTAATCCTTTATTCCCACTGTGGTAACCACGGTGAAGAAAATTAAATAAGACACTGAACAGTACATATATATTTTTTTATAGGCGGCTGTTTATTTTTAACATTTCCTTTAGACGTCTGTACTTTGTGAGCTTGTGTCTTAACTGTGCTTTGATATGTGTTGCATTTTATTGTTGAAGTCTTGTCAAAGGAGAATTTCTGTCACCGTTTGGGGCAGACAGTAAAGTCTATTCTATTCTATTCTATTCTGTTCTATTCTATTCTATTCTATTCTATAATTAAAATAATCACTACTAGTTGCAGCTCACTGGAAAGCAAACTGGCCTAATACTAGAATAGAATCGCTATTGAACTGCAACAAAGACTTAATCTTGTGCAGCATCTCAAAACATTTTGGTATGTATTTGCTAAGTATGTAAACTTGGGTGAGCTACTGGGATTAGCATTATTCATAATTTCCTGACCAAATTATTAATGAAGGAAATAATACATAGATTAAATCATTATTAAAAACAAACCCTTAATAGTTTCAGTTCTACTACAGTTTGGGGCAACAGTTTAGTTTATATAACTGATTAGGTGATGAATACAAATAAATGCTTATAAAAACTTAAAGTCAAATCCAGATTCACTGGTTCGAGCTCCAAAGAGATAAATATTTTGAGATATAATATATTGCTTACTTTCTTTGTCTTCTCTGACAGTAAATTTAATTAAAACTATTAGCATTTTTCACCAGTTTCTCACCAAACTATTCATTAAAAAACACACAAACACACTCAAATTGCATCCTCACTACAGCTCATTGTAATGGAAGTGGTGATATAATAAAATGAAATCACTTCTACAAAAGCATTATCTTGCACATCATCTCATGTGATTCTTCTGTTTTATTTTCTGACAGTAAACTCAATAAACACGGTGTTGAATATATAAAATTAAGCTGGGAAAAATTTTTGGCACCATTTTCTGACTAAACTATTATTGAAGAGAATAGTCTACAGGTGAATCAATAATAATAATAATAATAATAATAATAATAATAATAATAATAATAATAATAATAATAATAATAATAATAATAATAATAATAATAATAATAATAATAATAATAAATTAACCAAGAACTAACTGGTTGTGGCTCTCCTAATACTCATTGTAAAACACTAACATAAAATCACTGAGCTGCAAACAAAAAGTTAATCTTATTTATTATCGCATGTGATTGTTTCCAGGAAGTAAAAAAATAGCATTGATGCTCCTTCAGGTAGTCAGGGCGCACAGTCTTTAAAGGGCTTCATATTATGATATTACTTTTTAATTAATAATATGCTGTTGTAATATGATATTAAGATGTATCAAACAAGAGCATAGATGTGAAATTATTAGTCATAAATGTTGAGAAGAAGAAAAAAATCCACTGGTTATAGCTCCCAAACTTATCATAGTTGTTGGTTTATTTTGTGTTCTCTGACAGTAAACACAATAATGAGTGTATGAATGTGGGTAAACTGCTGGGATGAGCAACAAATTATTGATGAAAGAATCATCAGATTAATAAATAATGAGAAATAATCTTACAACTCATTGTAAAGAACTAACATGAAATTACCTATTTTCTTATGTGATTGCTTCCAGGAGATAAAAAACAACAACAACACTGATGTCTCTTATTGTAGCCAGGGCCCACAGTGAGCTTTACAGTGCCTTGTGTAGGCTCCTGAACCACCGGCATAGATTAAACAGCCCAGAGTTCAACGAGGCCATGCAGAGCCCCTATAGGAGGACAGCAGTTTTTTTTTCTTCAATGGGAGGCTGACAGTCTACTACTGCTCCTGTGAGTGGGCTTTGAAGCGGCTCGGCGCTAGGACCCGGGAGAGCGGCTGCCACAGAGGCATTGCAGACAGCGCGTTTGGGAGGTGTAGTGGAAGAAAGGCAAGAGAAACGGAGTAAATGAGAGCACTTTGTCCAGATTGTTGAAGGACTTATCAACTCTAAATACCGCCGAAACAGCTCACTAGAATGAGACGGACACACTGTTGAATTCCTGTCCAGGTAAACGTCCGCGTTTCCTTCGCATGGTTAACTACAAGAGGTCGACAGCTAGACAGGGTAGGTCCCCATTGTACTTACATGGGATGCGGTTATTCTCACCCAAGCTGCCCTGCTAGGCCCCATATCCTTTCTATCGCTAAATGCAAACCTGAAATGAGGTACTTTCCTGACTTCACTTCGCCGTACAAATTAACTCACCGCGAAAGTCGACTGCTTTTATAAACCGTCCTGTAGTGAATTACAACGTCTTGTTGTTTTCTCTTCTTTTTCCCCCCTTCTTCCACAAACAACAAGCGAGTCTCTCTTAAGATGTTAGCCATTCATTTTGGACAATGACCACTTTTGAGACACAGCCCTCAGGCCAAAATATCCGCGGTCATGTTGCTTTCAACGGTTCACCTCTACTAGAAAGTTGTTTTTGCTTGTGCTTCAGGGCCCAGGAAGCAAATGAAAACAAATGAGCTCAACAAGAGAGCAGCTCATTCATTGTTATGAGCTACCGCCGCGTTGTTTACTTGTTAAAGTGAGAAATTTATCGCCAGTGCAATCATTTTATCGCCACTTGCCTCGCGCTTCCTTGTTGTGTGCACATGCAGTGATACAAACTTACTGGGACTTGTTGCCAGCAAGTAAGGGCTCCCAAAATGGGGTCCCAAGACCTTTGAGGCCTCTTGGTTCACCAGGGAGGTCCTAAGAAAGAAGCAACAGTAGTGCTACTTTCTTGTTTTCCTCTCTAGTAATCAGCACAATTGTTTTTTGATAGTTTTGATAGTGTCCTCACTGTCATCATCCCACCTACGGTGATGACAGTCAGGTATGTCAACAGTAAATCATGCTAACTGCAGGGTTTCTGTCACAGTAGGTTTATTTTTATTGAAATCTTATCAAGTGGGAGTGTGTGACGTAGAGCACACGATGTGGTCGGAGTCCAAATGAAAAGGTTTGTCTGCCGCACATCTCGGCTCCACAGGTTTAATGCTCAACTTGAGATAAAGCTCACTTTACTAATGTCTGTTTGTCTCCATCTCCCAGGGCACATATCTATGTACGTTCTGGAAAGAGAACATTGTCCCAGGGCATGTTGTACCCGTAATGCCTTTAGTGTCAAAATATTTTTATCAGTCATGAGACTACGTCTGTCCAGTGTGTGTACGCAGGGGGACTTGGCATGTGACCTGGGGAAGACGCAACAAGCCGGCGTAATGATGCAGCCAGTGACTGTTTGGCTCTCCCTGTTCTATTTAGAAAATACCAGTCACCTCCCACCCAATCCCTCGCAGCCCCATTGACGCAAATGTGCCACCAGTTGCATGCAGAATCTGAGGAATGTTGTTTGAAATTTTGTCCCTGCGAACAGACTAGACTTACAGATGAGACCTGGCTGTGCTGCAGTTTGGATTAGGACTGAGAAAGATACACTTCTTCCAGCGGTTGGACACTGTCAGCATCACATGGTAGCGCTCTTCTCAGTCTCTGTCACAAAACTGAGAACCTAAAATAGTTTTTGTTTCGCTCATCTTGTTTACTGGTTGCCATTAGATCTGCGACAACCCACGTGCAGTGTGTTTTTTGGGTGTAGCGAGTTGGTTTGAATAAATTCAGTTTTGTGTTGCATATTTAATTCGTTCATGGCTTGTCTGAACAATATAAAAGTGAATACATTAACATGAGTCATAAAGGGGTTGTTGTTCGTGCCATTACAGGATTAAAGCTGTGAGTCTACTTGTCTTTCAAGGTTGCAGTCACTGTGGTTTATTCAGCTAAAGCTACACGCAATATTCTTATCATTAACGATGCAATTTCAGGGAACTTGAAAGGGGAACTTGGTACTGTATAGTAGTTCACACCAGTGCTGGTTCCACTGTGGTATTTGAACACAGGCCAAGCTTCAGAGGCTGTTTTCCAGCAACAGTGAGCATGTTTGATGTTCTCATTTGTTGTAATCATTTGAAATATTTGAGTGTAGTGTTCTACCTTTTTTGCAAACGTAAACCAGCAGCTACCTCTCTTGTTTACCCGAGCAGCAGAAGCAGAAAATAGAGCAAAAGCAGACTTGTATCTATTGATCTGTGATGAAGGAAGTAGTGTGGTGATGTCGGCCCGATTTTCTGCTTCCTGCTGTAAACACATGGGACTGTCCTCTCTGGCCCAGTGACAGGCTCAGTGTGTAGCATCTCTTGCTGCATGACACTGATTTGCACTGAATGGGGTGGGCCCCGGAGCTGGAGCCAGAAAGATGAATGATTGAAAGCCGCCCTGACATCAGGGCAGGCAGGCAGGCAGGCAGGCAGGCGGTGGCCCAGAGGCCTGAGGACCATGTGACCTGCTGTCAGGGTACTGGGTTCATTCAGTGGCTGTTGGCTGCAGCGCTGGCAGCAGCCCAGCTTTTCCACACAGGCCGCAGTAGCAACAGGTCGCTCCCATTAAAACAGCAGCGCTCTGTTGTGGCTCCAGAGCCGGTCTTGTGCATGTGTTGCTTTTTTGGCTGTGGTGTGTGCGCTCAAGTTTGTTTGTGTGATGTATCCCAATGTGTATATAATGTGTGCGTGCCTGTGTCACAGAGTACACACTAAGATGCCGAAGGGATCCAACGGTTTGTGTGATCCCTAGTTTGAATTGCACTCAGTGTGCTTTTTTCAAATCCCTCCTCCAGGATCCTTCCAGCATCGGTTGTGCGACACAAGCACCACAACCCCAATGCAATAAACAAAAACACTGAGCAAAAATAAACTTTGATTTCAAAAGACTCACTTTTGCTTGCTGATGGAAGAGAGCAGAAGGGCAGTAAAAGGCGTGTTGACGGCACACTGACAGATGTGTTCTAGTGCTGTGCTGATATGACTCGTAGTATGTCAATAGTCACATTCACTTCCTGTTGTTGTCCCCACCAGTTAGTTGGATGAGGCCACTCAAACAGAGCTCTCTTTTGATGGCCTTACTCTGATAGAGCAGCAGCAAATTGATTTCAGCCGATGGTCAGGGATTGCCTGGTGCAGTATGTGACATTTGTGTGAACAAGTGTGGCAATTGATCATTCTTTTGCTTCTTCCCTTCAAAGCTGCCTTTATGACATAGAGAAGTGCTGGATGAATCAAAGGGTCAAGTGTTTAGGTTGTGATAGCCTGCTGGTGTTTAGTACATGCAGTTGATGGATTACCGATAAGCTTGTAATGAAATTCGCCCTGTTATCAGATTACTGTCAGTACAGTTTTACCATGTATTCTAAAATACACGTTGACTTGAGTTTAACCTAGTCAACTATTGCAATTACTGCTGTAGATTTGATCTTTCACCCGTACTTATTTTACACTGCACTTTACACATGCATCTCTCTGAAGACCCTTGCACACATTTACCCTTTGAATGTGACAGCAGTTTTTTTCCATTTTGTTCTGTAAAAATCAGTCTTTCAGGACCTTATCATGTTTCTGTAGTCCTTTTACTATAGCTCAAGTATGTATGTTTTTATTCAAAGGTGAATAAAAATGGCAAGGTTTCAGGACAAGGTTAATTTTATTATTAAACATATGAATCCTTTCATCCTCACAGTAAACAATGTGCCATCACGTCATAGTATATTTATCTTTGTTGAGAACCCAACCTCACCTCTGTTAAAGAACCTCTCAGATTAAAGTTGTGTTTTGTTGTTTGTTTGTTTTTTTTTGCAGGAAGACACATTGCAAGCAAAATAAGCATTCAACACCATAGCCGAGCATTTCCACCTTGACACTGCATTCATTGTATGAAGGGAAACATGGATTCTGACTTCCAGGGTTTTATATGTAACAAACCTAAGGAACTAATCCTGTCAATTTACAGGGCTGTCTTTTGTCAGTAGTCTTCATCAGGCTGAATACTTCAATATTGCAACTTGCCATAGTTTGGAATAGATCAGGGGGGTTATTGAGGACTGATACCAATTATTAGTAATCAAAGAGACCAATAATTTTGCTATTTAAAACCAATATGTATCTGCAGACAAAATGAAATTCTAGGTGTGGCCAAAGCACTGCGTTTATTGGCAGTCTATTTAAAAAAAATAAGACGGATAATTGAAAAAATACTGAATGTCAGATCCAATAATCTGGCTCAAGACAAGGTACACAAAGTGTACAAGACTAGGGACATTAAATGAGGGATGAAAGGAGGCAAACAGGTCAGCGGGAGAAGATGTGAGTCTGCTAAATGAGCAAAATATCATCAGTGTTTCTTTAGAATCACAGAATCTGCCTTTAACAGTAAGTGTTAGGAGCTTTTAATTGTGTCACATGATGCTTATCAGCAGTTGTCATCAAACTTGAGGTTTATTTGTTTTTTTTAATCAGATGATATAAAATTAGTCACAGTTTAATGGAGAGAACCATAACTGCAGTTTCAGTGACTGCTGTGATATAAAAATTGCATGTATGAAGTCACCAGTCTTATATGATATATACGACTTCAATAATTTGGTGATTTTGCCCCAAAAATGTGCTTAGTTGCACTATATTGCAGCTGTGTCAGTGCAACAGTATGGATGGCTGAACATTTCCTGGTTCAGTATTATAAAGCAGAGGATTGACTTTTTGTGTAGAGGCTTGAGACGTGACATACATCCGCTGCCTTTACTGTCACGGGATTGAACCACAGTTTACTTTTTATTCTTTAAGCCGCGAGTCTCTCTTATATCATCTCTAGTTCTACATGTTTCTCTTGAAGATTCAAAATGATAATGCGTGTACAATATGAGTAATCTAATGACCAATATCAAGATCTTTGGCTCACTGTTGGCACATATTGAACTTCACTGTAGCAGGCAATGGAACAATGCAGTGAATTTAGGCTTGTCGAGTATGTCATCTAAACCAGTCAAAGTTTTAGGTACAGTGCAAATCTGCAAGTAGGGTAGTATTTATTGCCATTTCCTTCAGAGACATATGGTAGTGTATGCAATAAACAAAGAAAGAATACACAGTCCTCAAATCAGTTCACAGGATTCTTCCATTTTGAACTTTGTTGCCACATGCTTACAAGTAAAAGTAAAAAATTAGAATTACAAAAACAACATTGGAGCAAATATGAACTTGCCTTTGGCAAAATTCTGAAAATACATAGGTATGCAGTTGTTCAATATGTCTGAAAATTGATTATTTAGATTGCCTATGTGAAAAATATTTAACGTTCTTACTGAATCACTACTTTTCTGGTCATGATTTTGAAAAAAAAGAGCACATAGTCTATGGCTGTCAATTGTGAAGACCATGGAATTTTCCAATACGGGAGGCTTCATTGTGAATGCCAAAAACCACAGCCTTACACAGATACTTGAACCTTGAAATGTTGCAGGTTCCACTTGTGAAAAGAACTACATTGTGGTTGTATTGTACCATATCCTCCACTGACTGGGCCATAAAGCACGAGGATCTTCTAATTTCCACTGCTTCCCCTCTACGATGTTGACCTGAGGGTTAATATTCAGACAAGTGGGAAAAAAAATCTTTTACCTCATTGCAGGGCTAATTTTTACTTTTCTCCAATTAATAGGTAACCACCACTGAGAAGGCGGCTACAAACCCCAGGACCCCATCTCCAGGCTCCTGCACAGGGTTGAGGGAAGGAAACTTGGGATATAAAGTTGTGTCTCTCCCTGTGGAAAACCTGGATCCTCCATCCTGCCCACCAACATGACCAATGTGGTGATCGTCAAGGAGGGATGGCTGCATAAAAGAGGTAAATACACAGATGAAGTTTGGACTTAATAGTTTCATTTACTGTCAGTTGCATAGTCTTACTTGTGATTGTTTGAAATGTACATGCGAGCACAGTATGCCTGTGATTCTTTATGTGCTAAGGTTTCTTTAACGTATTGTTTATAATTCAATCAAGATGTAATAGTCATCGTCACCTCATGTTCTAGAAACCCCTACTGTGCAAACATGCAGGTTAACCAAGCTGGCACAGAACACAAAATATGTAAAGACCCTAAACTATGTTTATTGCGCAAAGATCTCAAAATCCCTTGTCGATACATGTTGGAGAAATGTATTTAAAGTGCAAAACAAATTGGTTCATGCATTCACCATTGCATTGCAGTTTTCATGTACTGTAGATTTTGGTTGTTTATTGAAGTGCAGCTTGATAAATCAAATTTTTACACGGATATTTTACATACCAGTATTACCCTCATTCCTCTGCACTTGGATTAGCAAGGGCTCACTGTAAAACAATGTAGGCTCTTTTTTTCTACACGCTGCAAAAATGCTTAAACCCAGTGACATACACTATGTACAAAGTGATTGATTGCTGGGTAAGTGTATTTAAATGCAGATAGTGTGCCAGATCTAATATAAAGAGGCATCCTGTTGCTGAGTCCCTAGTGGGCCCCACTTAGCTGCTCTGACAGTGCTGCGTGGCGTGGCTGTGTCGGGCGTGAGTCCTGTTGTTTGGACGAAGAGGCATTCCTCACATACCTGCTGGCTTTGAGCAGCTTTATGTGTGCATACTAACTCTGCCTTCAGCTGCGGCTGCCTTGCAGAGCCCACTCCACCACCGCCTCCACCACCACCAGGGGCAAAATAGGATAAGAAACTGCTCCAAAACCACTGAAATCTCCTGGGCCCAGAGCCAAGGAACTGGGCTTTTACTGGAAGAGGGGAAACCAAGACTCAAACTTTTGGTATAAGGTGATGGAAGCAGATTTGCGAGAAGAGTTCCCAGGATTCAAGGGGGATCAGAGTGCTGCAGCGATGTGTTAGGCGTGGACTAAGAGCGTAACAGGTTGCTGTTTTAGTAATGGGTTAGCCCGGTTCAGCTCAGTCAGCCCCAGGCAAATATACCCGAGTTCCTCCAGTGACTGCAAGAATAAAAATGCTAGGTGCTAATAACATGTTTCATTAGCAGAAGCTCTGCTAATCAGATAAACTAAACTCATAAAGTTTTGTATAACATAACTTTGCCTTATCTATAATCTTGGATTTGCAGCTCTTCATAAACATCTATAAGGCACCATGTATTCATGGGTTACATTTCAGTTAAGTATAACATCAGAGACTTTTCAGTTAAATTGTGTCTATCCAGGGACAAAAACGAGAACAGGAATATCCTTTCTTTAGAAGATGACATGCAAAATGGTATTTGTTTGGCACAAAATTCAAAGAGACTGAGGTGTCATTCATTCTGAATCTGCAAATTTATATACTCACAGTTATTGTGGTGTTTGTTGTTCCCTTCCCTGTCTATTGTCTGCCACAAAACTGGCATATGTCCATTTTTCCACACCTTCGCCAGTGCTGATAAGAACGGAACATTCTAAAGCCAGTGTAAAATATAACTCTAAGAGTAGTCAAATAGTGACTGGTAAGAAAACAGTGAGGTTGTTAGTGGGCACATACACTACCGCATACACGCAGTTCTAGCAGCGACACCCTTCGAGTTGTGACACACACACTAAACAAACAATCCTTCAGGAATAGTGAGTTGGCATGCTGTCGCAGGCCAGCAGCAGCTGTGCCCTGTGAAATGTCACCCAGAGCCTCTGTGTTTTTGATTGGAGGGCGTCCGCCTGCCTCCTTGACAGGAAGGCTTTTAGTGTCGCGTCACTGTCATGCAGTCTTTGCCCCAGAGCCACGGCACAGAAGGTGAACCTGCAGTAGCCCTGTCTTACTGTCCATCACCTCAGCCAGGCAGCCCGCACTCAACAACTATCTTCCCATCCTGCACCTTGTGTGGAGCTTTTTTGTGTGGTGGCGCCACCCAAGTGACTCAAATCAACATGTGGGTGTGATGATAAATGGCTTATACCGCCTCTAAGTATGTTCACCATGCTCATTACTCCCATGTGTGCCCTCAAAACACCAATTTAATGTTTTACAAAAGATACACCATCGTATTTCCATCAACATTTTGTGTGTGTTCCATTGACCTGATCAGGCACCAAACTGCTTTCTTATTGGACTTCACTCAAGCAGGTACAGTTTGAGTGGCTGCAACCTCCAGCAGTTCCCATTTATTGGCTCGACATGATGATTGGATTTCACGGTGGGCTAGCTGTGGGCACGAAGCACTGCATGTCAGCTGAACACAGCCGTGCCACTCACTCTCACTCTTTGATTCCTTTCCGATTAGTCATCTTCAGCATGCACGTGCAAACTGTGTCAAGACTCCTGAAAGAAAGTGGAGCAAGCATTGTGCCTCGGTTTCCTATAACACCCCCCCCCCCCCCCATCCAGAAGGGCTAATCTGTCATTAGAGCTCCAGATTCTCAGCCTTGGAGTGCTCTGTACATTTGTTCCAGACAGGCTGCGCTCAATGAAATGATCTCATTCGAAAGGACACACCTTCTTACTTTCTTCTCAAGCCTCTTGCTGCTGTAATGCGTCTGGATTGTGGACACTGTTTGCAATGTGCTGTTGTGACTGTTATCGTGATTATCTGTTTTGAAAGGACAGTTTTAGAATGCAAGACAAAGCAGCTGACCAGGTCGGGGCATGTGTGTATGTGTAGATATGCAAATGTGTGAGTGAATGTGGACAGTGTGAAGTATATTTATTTACAAGTTACTATGCCTGCAGAACATTACGCAGTGCCCTTTTGCACAGGCCACATAGCAAGTACAGGCTTGCAATAACACTGTAACTTTGTTGTTACTATCATAACCAGTTGTTATGTGTCCCCAAATGATACTTCCCTTTTAGATCCCTCACAGGGTGCACCCACACACTTTGAATGTGCCTACGGCCTCTAGTGGCCACAGAGCCCGAGCAGCATGTTATTTCTTTTTGCAAGTGTGTTTTTCCAAAGTTTCCATCAAAGCCAGAGCATCATCAGACATCAAAGAGGCAGATTGTGGGTTCCCTAGTTTCCAGGGAAGCGCTGTGGCCAAGAACCCAGTGAAGCTCAACAGAACAGCGCTCGCTTGTCCTCCCCTCTTCGCTGGCCCCTGTTTGTTTGACTCATTTGCTCCCTGACAAGTATAAAGAGCCGGCCCCCTCGTTAGGCTAACGAAGGCCACAACAACTGTTGGATTTGGGTAGCACGCTCAGCTGGCTCCGGCTCATGAGAGGAGGGGTGATGTGAGAGAGGGAGGGAAGGCAGAGAGCATACCAGTAGCGATAGTGAGGGAAAGATAGAGGGGCAAACGGAGACAGAAGTTGAGCAGCGTCTTTGTGATGTTCCCAGAACATTGCTCAGTGACCCGGTCGGCCTGAGGAGAGTTGCTGGATGTTGTGTGTGACGTGCCACAAAGACCCTCTCGTGGTTTGGTCGGGAGCTCATCAGCTGATTGGCTCCCTTGTCGGTCATGTGGCTGAAGGACACCCATGAGCTGCTCCTCCAAGCAAGACCTTGTTGGTGGTCCAGGAAAGTGCATGAGACGCAGAGTGGGATCGAGGTGGGGGCGGGTTGGGAGTGGAGGAGGGGGGTTATAAAACACCAGACACAGTAGTCAGTATAGATGAAACATTTTTTCATCTTTTGAATATCTGTGCCTTGTGCATCTGGTGAACAGGCCTGCAACAATTCGGCCAGCATTTTCCACATTTGTATTAGTTTGTTCTGAAGGGAATGCATCGTTTCCTTCACTGTTAAATGCTGTTCAAAGGAGCAGACCCAGCTGATTAAGAATGTCTCATGATACTGCAATGCTGACTGTCTCATGGCTTCAGGACTTTGACTTGCTGCCAGACCTGCTGCTGGGCTCACCCATGCTCCTACACATCTCCTCATTATGGCTGTCATGGGCCACACACTGCTGCAGTACACAAACAAACACAAACATAGATACTGCAGACCTAGAGGACTAGCTCATCGTATTTGATAACATATGCACCTACATTTGGGGGGCTTTAACAAACAAATGACCAAGTCTTTTCAAAATGGATCCCAAAATGCTTGTTTGCCATCTTTAAATTTCTCAATATGTTGCAAAATTAAAGTTTCTTGAAGTAGAAACATATAATCCAGTGCTTAACCATTCAGAATTTAGTTTTGTGATGACAGTATTAACATTGTATACCATTATGTAGACAAATAAGCTTATGTTGTTAGTTTGAATCCAAGTTTAAGAAATATTTCTGTTTTCCACATATTTTTAACTGATAGTTGGTCGCTGAAGATGAAATGCATGGTGTGAAGGCAATGTTTATAAAAAACCAAAGCATAGAGGCCCAGTGAAAGATAAAAGGGATGTTTCTATGGGGAAAACAGTGAGTCAGCTGTGGTCTATGCTTCTGTGACGGCAAATAATTTTAAATAATAAGTTTAACTGAAACGTGTTACTTTTTACTAACTTTTGCAAGCAACTTTACAACAGATCACCTCAACTTCGGCGAGTAAATACCCCGACTCATCCCAATTGATCACCAGCAGTGGAAGCTGTAGTGGCAGAGCGATCTGGGAGTGGAGCCCCTGTAGGCATGGTCCAGCAGCAGAGGGTGTCCCACCAGGACGCCAGCGCTCCGGCCGGGTGTCTGGCCGACAGCGAGGACCCCCTGCTCTGGGTAATGGGAAGCAGTCTTCCTGTTAAATGTGGTGGAGAGAAGTAAATTACTGGGGTGCAGCTGTCGGCAGGCAGGCTGGCTGGCATGGCGGGGGAACCAGGAGGCTGAGGGAGGTGGCACCTCCACCATTCGCCTCCTCGCACGGCAAGCCCGCTGTGTGCTTACTTTGCTGTGCAGAGTCCTCCTGCTCGTCACAACTGTGTTGCTCAGCAGCGCTCTCTGTCTCTGCTACAGCTCCTGTGCTTCCTCACTGTCCTCATCTCTTGTTCTCTTTTATCCTTACCCCCGCATTCCTCCTTTTCTCCTTGTCTTTATTGCTTATCCTTTTCCCCTTGGCCTATGCCTACCCCCACAAGCTCACCCCCTCTTAGTCCTCCCCCACTTCCAGCGCACGCTCCCCACCCACCACCCCACCACCCTGTTGCTAGGATAATGACCCTGCTGACAACTCAGACCCATGGCGGAAGCGGCTATGGACCAGCGAAAAGCTCCCAGTCTTTGACATCAATCACATCACTGGCACCTCTCTCCAGTTTAGGGAGGGTAGGGGAGACGGAGAAATGAAGGGGATGCTCAGCTGTCTGCTCACTGAGAGCTGACTATATGCTCCAATGCATCCACCACATCAGCTTATTTTGTTACTCAGAACATATTTAACAAGTTATTCAGAGGACACGCTGGAAGTTTTTGAAAGTAGTTGAAAATTTTTAACAGCTGGAGGCTACCTGTCTCCAGGACAGAAAAAGGATCCTCTGGTGTTTATTCCTCACTTGTTTAAAGGTGTTAGATCTTACACTGGTCATTGTAAGTTCATTGGCACTAATTTGCTCTAAATAATGTGTGTTTATTTGTTTGCCATGCAGTAACCCAGTTAACTAATCCATGGACTGCTTGTTTACTCAGGAAGAGGGGGCAAATCTCAGCCCCAGTGTGGCAGGGGGGAACTTCCCACAGTGTCTCTATGGTAATCAGCAGGTGTCACTCACCACAGAGAAGAAGTGAGGGCTTTCTTACGAGCGTGAGAAAGAGGGGCAGCCTCCATCGCACCCCCAACCCCCTTGCTTTTTTTCTTGTTAGGGTAGCAGCAGCAATCCTAGTGACTGAGAAGGAGAGAGAGGGATGAGGGGAAGAGACAGAGAGGGCTAGATTGGAGGCTGGGGTGGCCCTTCAACGCAACCTGTTGATGCTGCTGCCAAAGCCCTGGCAATCGAGTTCCCCCTATCCAGCTGCATGGGAGAGAGAGGGGCCAACAAAAGAGGTTCGGAGAGCGGGAGGGTGTCAGGAAGACATAAAGAGAAGGAAAGAAAAGGAGTCCAAACTCCTGGATAGTTTAGGATGGCATGCAAGCGTGGTGATGCCTTATATGGGCACAGTGAGTCAGGCGAATGGGTAGATGGGTGTTCGGGCTGCATGAGAAGATCAGCTCGGAGCCCTGAGGCCTCAGAGCGGGGCACGGTAGAGGCAGAGTTTGTGGTTGCTGGGGCTCAGTGGTGACCCCTGCATCAGGGAGCCCCCTCTCCTCTGGAGCAGGCAGCCCGTGGCTCATTGAGATGCAGGGCACAGGGTGGCAGGCCGCAGCTGCAGCCTACAGGCAGAGCCCGGCAGAAAAGGGCCGAAGGGATGGCGGGGGCGGCTGAGGAAAAACCAACAAAAGACGAAGCCCCCTCCCCCTCCTCCCTCGCTTTGGAGTTCTAATTCCCTAATCCTCAACCTCCGCCCACCCCCCCTCTTCTCATCCGATTCTCACCACTCAAACACACACACACACATACACAGTTCATGCAGTTACCACTGGCTCCTTTCCTCTCATCCCTAAGCCATGAATGGCCAGACGGGGACAAAACCCAACAGCAGCCCTCTGAGGAAGTCTAACCACTGGGTGTGGGCAATGAGAGGGACATTTTGTCTGACCCTCTCTCTTGGTTCCTCTCACTCTGTGTGAGATCATTTACCCACTTGCAATGTGTGTGTGTGCAAATGGTTTATCTAGTGCCAGATGACTACGGTGGTCCTCTCTGTTTTAAGATTATTGTTTTGGAACTCTTATTAAAAGCTTTCAAAGCAGAAAGAGACAGGAGAGATCAGCGGAGAGAAAGGGATGATGTGCAACAGAGCTGTTAGTTTGGACACATTGTTGGGACACTGCAGCCTCTCTTTTGGAGGCTGCTTGATGAATGCTACATGATGTGTCTTATTAAAAGCCAACAAGCCACAGCAGCTGGGACCTCAGCATTCCTGTTGTTGTCACATGGAGACGGATAGAACAGGACGCTCCTCGGAAACAGTCACTAACCTCTGTCACTCCCTCTTTCTCCCTCTTCTGTCTAAAGTCTTCCACATTTTTCTTTTTATTTAATGATTCCTCAATAAGTCTGCCTGGGTTGCCCTTACTGTTCAGGCTTGACTTGCAAATGGCTTTGGTGTTGAAAGAAAGCCTTAATATAAATTTGAATCCTTCACCTTTCTTTACTACGAGCCCTTGTGGAAGCAGGTGAAATCTTAGGATTGGTAAAGTTGCACATATTCTGATGATAATTTTAACATCTGGAATAGAGTAATTTACTTTAAATGACTTTTTTCTCTTTTCTGATGCAAATTCTGTATTGGTGCCCTTTCAGAGAGCACACTAGTATGCATACGGTGCTTGTGATTTGATAAACATATACATAAGCAAACAAGACAATGCACTAACGTGTACAGCTGTGGCTAAACCTGTTCTCCCCCCCCGTACCTTGTTGTGTGTGTTTGTGTTGGGGGCGTAGAGGGCGTGGCGGTGGCATGCTGGAGCTGTCCGCACGCAGGGCCATGCAGCAGTTGGCAAATAAAGATGAATTCTGTTGTGTTTGGCAGCGGTTCTCCGTTCATTATTTTCCACTTTGCCCAGCGCGCATCCCAGCCCTCAGCAGCTGCTTGTCATGTAAAGACACTCTATCAGGTCCTGACAGCTCCTCCCATGCACACACATGCACACACAAAGTGCGCATGGCTCATACACACTTCACTTGCACTCACCCCCCTCCCGACTCACAGTCCTACATATGTGGGGAACATATGCAGTGATCTGTCTCACTACCACTCCGTTCAGCACAACTCTTTTGCACACTGCGTAGCTTTCTCATCCCCTCTAGTTCTCTCATCTTTCATCTTGTGTCAAATCAGTCTTCCTATTCTTCTGTCCTTCCCCTAATTTGGTTGAGTCGAGCCACATGTCTGCTGTCACACTTTACTTTTATTAGAAAAAGCTTTGATTCCGAGACACACATCATATAGAGGATTTCCTCGTATCCGAAGCACACGTGTGTGTGTGTGTGTGTGGTGTTTGCGGACCAGACACTTGAAGTAGGTTTATCTTATCTAGGTTGTGGTCAGCCTGTCTGTTGGCCACTTTCCTGTTTTGGAGAACATGTTGAGATGAAAAGGGTTTAGTTTACTGGAACACTGTGATGATGAAGTGACTTAAAAGCAGAAGGCTCTCCTGTGTTGTTACATGGCCCATTGTCCTTTGTCAGCAGTCTGCACTGTTTCTCACTGTACACAGGATGTATTTGGGGTCTACTCTGCAAAGCAATGAAGTCACGTTGTGTTAAACATTTAAAGCTAGTGAATGAGTCAATTTCTTCTTTATTATTTTGTCAGTCTACATTAAACCTGATTTGAGCTATATGTGCGTAATTGCTTTCGTAATATAATTCTGTGATTCTTAACTGTGTTTAAGATGCAAAAAGCCCAGCTGCAAGTTTCACTTTCTCACCACGTTGGTGCTCAAGAAAAGCCGCTGTGTGGAAAGTACAACTGAATAAAAGTAGAAGGGGAAATGTGTGTAAATAGGAAGCTGACAAGGGTCATCTTTGTTATTTATGCTCTGAGTGCAGACTGTTTAGGGGGGTGTTGCACTGCAGAGTGGTGGAGACACACACTCGCAGACAACCGGATGTAGCTGCTTCCACTGTCGTCATGTGACCAGGTTTGTGGTCACAGATGGGGAAGTTGCAGTGTCCTCCTGTCTAGAAAGAGCATGTACTAGGATGTGCAGTGCAGATGTGGAGTTAACTAATTTCTTGGTGCCACATCTCTGTAACAGACTTTTGATGTCAGGAATGGATATTATATATATTAAAAAAAAAGAACATAAAAGGTTCACATAAGTATTTATTTATTTTACATCCATCTGTGGTTGTTTTCCCCCCATTTTTGCAGTTACAGTATCATAGTAAATTTCTCACTAATTTTAGGATGCTAGAGCTTTAGAGTTCATTCATTCATGAGCTTTTAGTGCTCTTTGAGATGTCTCCTATTAGAATAGTTGCAATTGTTGAAAAGCTCTAGTCACTAAGAATGCTTCTCAAGCATTTTCATCTCACAGACATCAATGTGAAGAATGTGGCAGAATGTCTGTTCATACAGTACATGCCTTGCCTCTTGCTGCTATTAAAGCTGCAACATGTCATTGATTAGTTGTCCGTTGATAAAGAACTGATCAACTATTCTGATAATTGATTCTTCAGTTTTTGTATTTTTGAAGACCAACATCTGAGAAGAAGACATTCAAAGACATCATCTTGGACTTTGAAAAACATCCATCAATATCTTTTGTTTAACCATGTCATAATCTAAACAAGTAATCAATTATTTGAGAAAATCGTTGGCGGATTAATAGACGTCATTAGTTCTTATTACTACATATGACCACCATTACTATTCCTGGTGGGTGCTTCATATCAGCAGAGCAGGCAGGAAAAGCTCTAAACCTTTAAAACTGTTTTAATGTGTTACACCCGAATATCTTTCACTGCCTACAAGGCAGTGTACACACAAATATATTTACACGCAAGCACATACAAGTGTACACGTAAACACCTGTCTCTGCTCCTCAGGATCTGAAAGCTATCATGTACGTAAGAACATTAAACAGTCTGGAAGTGATTTGCTGCATTCCTGCTGCCAAACCAAAACTTCTACATTGAAACTTTAGGCTCTGCTGGCGAGACAAGTGAGTATGTTGTGCGTCCGTCTCATGTCATGGTGTCAGGTAGGGGGCTCATTATGCTGTCTCTGCATTGTGCACATACTGTCCTCAGTGTTAGCTGGCATGGACTATAGCTGGGAGATACGGGTCAGCCAAAACCTGACCACAGAGCGAGCCACCAGCTGGGGCCCAGCTGAGGAAAAGAAGGATTGGTACGAAGAAATCAAGAGCCTTTCTGGCAACTTTTGATTGTTGAACAGCCTCTTAACTCTCAGCTGATACTTCAGTGTACTCTTAGTGGCACCTCTTCTCTGCTTTGATTATTCAGATTTTATGCTAACCATGTCTCCAAGCACCGTTGTGCTGTGGTAAGGAAGTTTGGTTCTCTTGAAGGCTTGTGATAAATAACCCTATGTGGGTAGATTCTCTGGAGACCAGCAAATGTGGGTGACTGATGTGGAAGTTGATTGGTGAGGCTTATGGTTTGAAACAGACAAACGACTCATCACTGTAATTGTGTTACAGTGAAACAGGCATGAGGGAGATCCACTAAACGCAGTTCTGCCCATGTGTATTACAATTAGGACAGCACATCTAGTATGAAAGGCTTTGCAGAATAGCGGTAAGAGTGGCAGTCTGACGGCTGACGAAGTCAAGCTAATTTCTAAATGAAAACACTTACTCTGCAAAAAATGAGAAGAAAAGTCTCCTCTCGTGCCATAATGAAAAATGTCATAACATATTGGACATCTGCTGCGGGTTGAGGACTAAAGTATATTGTGCTGAGAGACAGATCCTTCCTCTGAGGTGGTGATAAGAGCCACCACCTTGCCGGTCACAGTAAATCAGGTGTTTTTACACTTCGATGTTTGCTTTGCGTTTAATGGCTTGATGCTTTGCTAGAAGATGATGTACAGACAAGCTGTTTTACAAGGCTTTATTCTGTTGTTCATGGTGAAACTTAGGTGTAGATTTTTGGGGGGATGCAGGGGATATGCTCCTTTCAATTTTATAGGAACACATTTAGGGCATTTCTCATAGAGGCAGCAACAGAGATGCTTTCAGAAAACATACGAATTGGAGTATAAAAATTTACCAGATTGCAAGAAACTATTTCTTTAACTCTCAAAATTTTCCCCAGAATGCATCCTTTGCTCTCCTGTGCTTTGACATGTACAGGAAAGCCATATGAAGGATGTCCTTTTACAATTTGCTGCTCATGTCACCATTTTTGGAACAAAATGTAGAAACATATTGGGAAAAGGGAGTCATAATTTTGCAGTGTCAAAAGTGACAAATCTTAAAAAGTGATATTCAGCCAGTGTTATTAATTCATGTGATTTCTGTAAATATTTTATAAGGACGTGCACTAAACAGAGGAGACATCGCTCGCTGCTGTTTGCTCTGCACTGTCTGATCTGTTATCAGTATCATCACTCAGAAGTGTGTGTGTGTTTGAAGGAGGGTAACAGAAGCTGATATTGACAGACCTTCTACTTCACACACTCACACATAACCCCCTCTCTCTCTCTCTCTCACACACACACACACACACACACACACACACACACACACACACACACACACACACACACACACACACACATCATACACATCACACTTCAGTGTTAGAGGAAATGGGGCAATTAAGGACAGCTTGGTACTGCTCTGCATGGGGTTAATATGCAGCTCCGTAATTAAAAATAAATTACAGTTTTCCTGTATAAATATTCAAGTTCCACTCCACTGTGTGCCACTGCCTTGTTATGGTATGTAAGCTATTTTTTTTCCCCGTCTGCACAACATCTGGCGCAACATTTCCTGAAGCATCACCGGAATAAATTGAGTTTTGTCTGCCTAAGAGAGATTCATTTGTGTGATGCAAGTGTGTCGAAGTGAATGAGAAGGACACGCATGGCTTGAGGTTATGGCTCTTGTCTACAAAAGGGGGATTGTGGAAAGTTTTGCTTGAAAATCAAAATCAGGCTTTGGCAAACATAGTGCCAGAGTTAAGAAAAGATTGATAGGAAATTTGTAAAGGAGAATGCCATGAATTTTACACATCAAAGCCTTTTTTGCAGTGGGAGTGTATATGGATATTTAGAAAAGTTATATAAAGAGTTTTATGGCTCCAGAGATAGCAAGTGCAGAATTTGATAAATTACCGCAAGTGATGTCATTTGTCAGAAGCAGCTGCGACTAAAAACTACACATTTGAAACTCAAAGAAAGATGAGTTTTAACCGTACTAAAGTAGGCAAATAGCTTGATTTCCTTGAATTCTTGGTAAAACTTGTCAACTTGGATCCTAAATTTAACTCATCATTTGAAGCAAATAATAATACAAGGTTTTACATTTAGTTTAGTTTTAAATGTTCTTTGACTGTAAATATATATGTACATTGCAAATGACTGCTGGAAAGGGGACATACTGGGTGGGAGAAAGAGTCTTGACTCCTATTAAAACCAGCATTTGTCCTGCAACTGACCTACACGAGCAGAAAGACGATGACAAGATGGTCATTTTAGGGAGCACTAGTGAACGGCATAGTAATTAGAAATAGGTTGCACCGCTGGGGGATTTGGGGGGGAAAAAAAGAGAGGACAAAACTGTTTTGTCATTAATCATGATACTACATTGTAAACAAAACAGTTGTGCATTG
This sequence comes from Amphiprion ocellaris, assembly GCF_022539595.1. Taxonomy (NCBI): domain Eukaryota; kingdom Metazoa; phylum Chordata; class Actinopteri; family Pomacentridae; genus Amphiprion; species Amphiprion ocellaris. Next base: position 17,876,521 of record NC_072785.1, read on the forward strand.
GTCAGCGTTTTCCTAATGTAAAAGCACATTTGTGAGCAGAAACCCATGAAAAGCTCTATGGGTTCGTCTCAAGTGGTTTCATTTTGTCTCCTGTAACTCAACAGTCCTTTTCAATCTCTGTCTCATATCAGGAGAATACATCAAGACCTGGAGGCCGAGGTATTTTCTCCTGAAGAGTGATGGTACTTTCATTGGCTACAAAGAGAGACCACAAGATGTTGACCAGCTGGAAACCCCCTTAAATAACTTCTCTGTAGCACGTGAGTATCTGCTTCAGAGAAACCACCACATTTTTTCCCCTCTGTTTCTTGGCAGCTTGTTTTACCCTTATTTTGTTTGCTGCTTTTCTTGTTTTTACTCGCATTATTGCAGCAAATATGTAATGTGTATGTACTTGTTACAATTTTGTTTGTGTCTTGCCTCTGTCTACCTCTGCAAAGTAATTATTACCAGCTGAATCTAGAGTACAAATCATGGCTCAAATGGTTCTGAAGTAAAAGTATGAAATGGAAAAGTCTCTGTATTATGTCCAACCCCTCTATTCATAATCATTTAGTGACATACTAAATGATTATGAATAGAAACATTAGCAAATTGCCTGTAGTATCATCTCTGCCGTGTTGCTGCAAGTTTGTCTCAATAAGGGCACCTGTCCAAGCAAAGAAAGCTCTGCCACAAAATGTGCATGCAAGATGTCATCCCTCCTTTCTGTACATATGTGCCTTCCCCAAACTCTCAGTGACAAGAAAATAACAACAACAAAAAATGCCCAGAGCAGCCCAGCTCACTCCATCTTCACATCAGAGAAAGTTGCTGCGATAAGCTGTGCAGATGACTGAACACAGCAATTAGACAGCATACTGTTTGTTTAACAAAATGTTTCCTCTCCGACACTCTTGAGTTATCGTGGCTATTAGCCGCCTGATTTCAAGTATTTATCTGGGCTGCGCTCGGAGGCTCTGTCTCCATCAGTGGTGGCTTTGGTTTTTGTCACCGCTGCGACCCCACCGCAGAGGACACATGGTGCGACGCTGCTGACGGGGCTGCTGCAGCTGGATTACATATTCACCCTGATGGAGCCATGTTGGATCTCAGTGGTGGTCCACTCCGAGTCCCCCATCTATCAGACAGAGGCCATTTTGTGTCACTTTCTGACATATTTGCTGACATGTTTCATTTGGGAACAGATGTTAATGCGAAGGAGGTGCAGATGGAAATTTCTGTTTTGTAAATTCAGTTATTGCACTGTTGTGAGTAATTGTTTTGCAAACTGCTTACAAGACAATAATTTGCTGCAAAAGTGGAAAAACTGAGCATAATGGGGAAAAAAGAAAGATGTGATGATTTCTTTTTTAAGTAAATCTTTTGTCTGCCAGCATGACTTGCTACACATTTTCCGATTTGAGTTTATAAAATGTGAGGATCTGCTGCCTTTTGTTGTTTTGTATCTCTGTAAATTTAATGTCTTCATGATCTGGACTTTAGATTTGAGAAAACAAGATGTTACCTTGGGCTCTGTGGAATCATAAGACATAGTTTTTGCTATGTAGCGACATTTTATGGACAAACAATTCAAATCAGTAATTTCAGAAAATTTTTGGTGAAATTCATCAATATTTGAAAATGATTAATTGCAATATAATGCCAGGTGCAGTAACAAAATGTCCAAAACACAGTATAACTGGAGAAAGAAAGCATTCTACTGCAGAATTGCAACATAAGCTTGTTATTAGGTTATTTAAAGAAATTCTGGGGTTTACTTAATACAACTACGGCTTCCAATGTTATGTTTTAAATGGCCTGACAAGTTACGGATCAGAGTTGTTTTCTTCCACCAAAGTGCACCTGTTCCTTTCCAAATTGGCCGACAGTGTCTGTTAGGGTGGCGATAAAGATAAATGGCTATAACTGTGGGTCTGTCTCTCCCCTCTGCTCCCCTACACACTGGCCCTTCTCTTCATCTCCCTCTCCCTGGCTGTGGTCAGAGTGCCAGCTGATGAAGACGGAACGGCCCAAGCCCAACACATTTATCATCCGCTGCCTGCAGTGGACCACTGTCATCGAGCGCACCTTCCACGTGGAGACCCCCGAGGAGAGGCAAGAGCGACGCACACACCTCTCTGCTCACAGAGCAGTAAAACACAAATCATTTTCATGCAAAGAATTTGCCCCTGTTGCTAGAAAGCATTTGACTAGATTAAGAGTTGTGTTTCCTAACATGTCAGAGCAAACACAGACATACACATTTAATGACTGTTATACACTCGCAGGAGTTCCACCTGCTATTGACAGAATTCGCACTTGAAATTGTTTTCCTGTTGACAAGAAGACAATTATGTGTTTGGACTGCTGGGCTTGGTAAATGGTTTGATGTAATCTCTCTGCTGCCTGTGTCTCCCTCAGGGAAGAATGGACCAAAGCCATCCAGGCAGTGGCTGAAGGCCTACAGAAACAAGAGGAGGAGATGATGGACTCCTCTCCAGACCCCATGGACATGGAGGTCTACCTGACCAAACCCAGACTCAAAGTGGTACTGGTTCATTTACAATCTTTGCATCTGTTGTCTTTTATCCCCACAAATCTCTCTCTCTTTCCTTACAAGTGTGAATTATCACAATCATGGCACTCAACTTCCTCCTTTTTTGAGTATATTCTTCTAAGTTGACCGTTGCTCCCCTTGTCTGCCCTGCACTGCCTTATTTGCACTTATAAAGCTTCAACCCATCAGTCCAGCTTCTTTCTCAACATCAGCCATGGGTGGCTTAGCACCAGATAGCATGTCCACTAGGTTTCAAAACCCCCACATGTGTCATGACATAAAGGTCCAAGGCCACCGGATTGGATGTCCCCCACACAACCATTTTCAACATTCTCCTCAGTGCCGGGGTCAGAGGTTAACTGAGACACAACCACATATAGGCCAAACCATTAGAGGAGTGGAAATTGCTCAGTGGGTGAAATAGTCCCTTAAATGCTTCAGTGTTGTTGTCAGTGGGATTGTGTGTCCTGGCTAGTTAGAGCTTGAGTTTGTTAATGCTCCTGTTTGTAACCAGATGCCACTTTCTCTCCTCTGGCCTCTCAGACTATGCACGACTTTGAATACCTCAAACTCCTGGGAAAAGGCACTTTTGGCAAAGTTATTCTGGTAAAGGAGAAGGCCACAGGACGCTACTACGCCATGAAGATCCTAAAGAAGGAGGTGATCGTAGCAAAAGTGAGTGGTTGCCTGTGAGCGAGTAGAGGGGTGAAAACACACTGGGGGTGTGGAGGGGGAGGATGGCAGTTGAGCAGTGACTGATACCTAAATAGTTAGCTATTGTAAGAGTTGCACAAACACTCTTTGTGCTTTTTTTCCAGGATGAAGTGGCGCACACACTCACGGAGAACAGAGTCCTCCAGAATTCAAAGCATCCGTTCTTGACAGTAAGGAGCCCCTCCATATACCTAAACCAAACCTTATTTTAACTCGTAGAAATCCTTCAGTCCATGCCAGCAGCTTCCATTCAGAAAAAGGGGACAGTTTTACCAGGAATGTTTTGAAGTGCTATGCTTACAAAGACTGCAGTCCGGAGGGGCCTTTTATAGTAACACTGGGCATTCTTTTTTTTTTTTTTTTTTAATCAGTTAACCCTTTCTCTGTAAGCCTGAGGTGGGTTGTAGTGAATAGCTCCTCCAAAATGTTATGTCTGAGTGGTAGGTGGTGGAGGCAACATATGATATGATGTATTCAGTGCAATAAATGTGACCAAGGCTTACCACACAACAGTATTTATATAATACGTCTTCACATTTTGGACTTTCTGTAGTTTTCATTCATTTCTCTTCTCTTTCGACATTCGTTTCAAAGTGTTGCTAAGGGTCCAATGCTGCAACGTGTTTTGAGATGCTTCACGTTATCACCCACTGTTTAAATGCCAGCTTCCTCTTGACTTTGCTGGAAACATCAAGTTCTGCTTTGAGCAATTTATTTTTTGTCTGCAGGGACTGAAATACTCCTTCCAGACACATGACCGCCTGTGCTTTGTCATGGAGTATGCAAACGGTGGTGAGGTAAATCATTTTAACCATCTGTAAACACGCACCTGTGGGTCTCAGTGACAGAATACTTTTGAAACGTCATTGATGTTCATTTTACTATTTTTCTTTGACTCACCAAGTCTTTGCTTGTTTGTTATCAATCTCCCCTGTTTCCCCTCAGCTTTTCTTCCATCTTTCAAGAGACCGTGTATTCTCAGAGGAGCGGGCACGGTTCTATGGTGCAGAAATAGTGTCAGCACTGGACTACCTGCATGCTGAAAGAAACGTGGTTTATCGAGATCTAAAGGTAGGTGGGGAAACGCGCCCTCACTTTCTGTCATCCTCACTGTCAGCCTCTCTCCTCTGTCTTTCTCTTTCTCCTTCCCCCTCCTCCCTCCCTTCATTCCTCCCTGTCCTGGCAGGATATAAATAGGGTTTGCCTCCATCCGGAGCAGTGGCCAGGGCTTATTGATCTGCCTCCCCCAGATCAGTCTCCAGACCTCACTGCAGCTGGAGGGAAGCTCAGTCCGTACGTTACTGCAGATAGACAGAAATAACCACCAGTGCTCTTTGAACAGATCACCACTGCTTCCCGTTATAGCACGCGTACACTTCTCAGTGGGTGACATTCGTGTACTTTGATTGACGTCATCTTTATATGTTGGCAGTAGAGAACTTTTCATTACCGAGGAGAAAAAATTTCCATCATTATTTAGAAGTGAAAGGTATCAGCTGCTCTAGGTTCATTACTTGCATTCAAATGGTAACCAGAACGCTCATACTCTAAAGATGACATAAGAGATGAATGCTGCAGATTGATGGGCTTGTTTGGGTTTAGGAGGGCTTTTGGGGGGGGTTATCAGTGTTGCAGTGGGCATCTGTAGCCCGACTGCTTCCAGCTGATAAAACAGTACCAGCCAGGTCAGCACAGCACTCACTCCCTCCCTTCTTCGCTCCTCCTCTCCCTTGGGTTTATGAGGCAGGCTCCCAGCCTGCTAGGGTTCTCCTGAAAATGCCAGGGTAGCAGGATTGGAGGATGTGCTGACTCTGGCCGGGCGCTGCTGGCCACGTGTGAGCTACAGCTGCCCGGTGACTTTAACTGAGAGAGAGAAAGAGAGACAGCGAGAGAGGGAGGACATGCTGATATTAAAAGGCCATGCGACGTCAAGTCATGACACTGCGTGATGCACATCCTTTAGGTCAGTTTACCTGTACGTGTTATCAGCAGGCACGTTTCCATTTGCATCTGTGCTTATGCGCCTTTTCAATTTGTGCCTTAAACTGAGAAATGAAGAAATGTAAAAAAAAAAAGAAAGACAATTGCAGAAATTGTGCAGCAAACTGTTTTGTGCTTGGTTAAGTCGGAAAACTGACGTGTCAAAGAAAAGAAAAGGCAGCTAGAGAAGGCTTTTTCTAATGGATATTTATCACATTTTTATCTTAGTTGGTAAAAACATTCATGCTGTGCTTTGACTCATGTCAAAGCAAATCGCAAATAATACTAGAAAAAAGACTATAGGTGATAAGGGGTATACTTAAATGGAGTGTTGGGGAGATGTTTTTGCACATTGAGTCTAATTAGTCATTAAAAAAGAAGTACTACCATAGGTTATAAAAAACAAAGAATGTCATCACATTTGCTTGGTATTAGATTATTAGCTTTACTAGCACTGATTCATCTTTTATTTTCTCAAAACCTCTGTAAAATACCGATGTCTTTGTGTATTTGTGAATTAATATATCATCACCTTCAAAAAATACTTGGAGTAATTTTATGATGATTCTAATATACATCTTCTTTCTCCTCAGCTGGAAAACCTCATGCTGGACAAAGACGGACACATAAAGATCACAGATTTTGGCCTGTGCAAGGAGGGGATCAAAGATGGCGCCACTATGAAGACTTTCTGTGGGACGCCAGAGTACCTTGCACCTGAGGTAAACACAACAGTGATTCACTCTACCGGAAATATTAACTTCAGTGTTCCTTGCACCATGGCTGGTTTTCTGTAGTACTGTACAGATCATTGACAAGCCAAAAAAAAATGTAACATGAAGTCAGCGCCAGGCCTCTTGAGAGCTGCTGGAACAGATTTAAAGTCTCTTTTATATATTCCTCCTTTAGTGTTTGATGTTGGTGGAGAGCGCAATGTAACACGTCTGTCAAAAAATCTGCCATTGATGTTCAGTTTGATTGAGATCTGGTGTCATGAGTTTCATACTTAAACCATTCAGTGACCTTTCGCAAACTGTGGGGAAGAATCTACATTCATTAGGTGTCTTTACTCCTTTATTCAGGTGTCTCCGTGGATTATATCTATCTATATACATTTGTTATATATTTCAAATGTATGTATTCAGAGCCAAGAAGTTTCTTCCTTATACTGTAATTCAAAAATACAAAAAATTATTTTGATTGAACTCAACAGAGAAAATGACAAAGTGGACCCCAAAAATGATTGCTAGTCTTAACACGAGTGACATCTGTAGATGTGAAACAAAAATGCAGCGTGTGTTGTTGGACATCAGTAGATGAGAGGCATGTGAAAGAGAAGGCAGCTGTCCAAAAATACCTTTCTAATCTCCAGCAGAAGTTGAGTTAATGAGTGTGCCTGGTGCCCAGGGCAGGGCAGCCTGCTCTCATATTTGCTCTGAGAGGAGGGGTGTGGCTACTCCCTGTTGCGTGCAGGTATGACAAGTGTTAGAGTGGGCCATGTAATCTGATACTTCATTGTGAGTGTTCGCGGCGTGTGTGTGTGAGTAAGTACGTGGGTGTTTGGGCTAGCCCCTTGCCTGTTGTTGTAAAAATGTTTTCCGGGAGAAGGGTGTCCATGTTGACACAGTTGCCGTATTGTTGTTTTTAGCCTCCATTTGGAATTTTCTGGTTAGGGTAGAGGAGGGGAAGACGGAGTAATTGGCTGGCAGCACCTCAGGAAACGTGAGCTTCCGCCCCTGGGGGAAAAAAAAACGACCACATTGGCTACAGCTGTTGTGTGGCACCAGGGAAGCCACAGCCCCCTGCTGCAGCCTGGGATGCCTCACCTGACCTGGGCAGATTCAGAGATGGTGTGAGCACGCCATCCTACAGTGCTTCAGGCTGCCTGTCAGGAAACGTATACCTACCTCTCGTTTCTGTCTGTCAGGCTAAACCGTTTCTAACAATCAGCACCAGGTCATACAGGCATAAACTGTGAACAATAAGCAGTTTATTTTCAGTACCTCTCTCAACCGTTTCTAAAAATTCCTCTGAGTGCTCCAGCTGTCCATCCTAAGCTCACTTTGCTCCTACACAGAGCAGAGCTGTCCACGACAGGTTCAACCTCAGCAGCAGTGAGCAGGGAGACATCATGGGGCGTTACCATGGCAACAGGGTCGCTGGCGAGCGTCTCTATGGAGTGCAGGCCAGGCAGTGTTACAGGTTGTTCTGCAGTAAACAATGACCTTGTTGTGTGTGCTGCACAGGAATGCTGTAACGTCTGGGAATATTCCACCCAGAGCAGGGGGGGAGAGAGAGGGAGGAAGGGAGAGGGAGGACAGACCCCCTCTGCAAAAGCCTGACCAGTTTGTCTCTGGAGTAAGGAGTGGGACAAATTCACTTAGTCACTTTTATTAAGTAGCTACAAAAAGAAAACCACTATTGGCTTAGGGAATTTGCTTTTAGGAAACATCTACAAAGAAAAATGCGGACGTGTCTAATCCAGCCACCGACACCGATCTGGATTCACCAGCTTGAAAGATTAATTGCTGTCAGCGTAGAACGTTGTGAGCAAAAAAGTGCAGTTTACAGAGCAGGGCTCCAAAGCAGCAGCAGCAAGTGCGTGTGCCTTTTATCCTCTCTTTCCTCCCTCTCTCCTCCCCTATCTCTGCTCCTTTGGGGCAGTGTAACAGTATTAGTTTGGGGCTGGGGCCCAAGCAGGCAGGCAAGCAGTCCTGGTTACGTATATGAGGGATGAGCTTGGCTCCTGCGCTCCTGGCAGCTTCACAGCTGTGGCGCTCTTCTACATATATGGGGCAGCTGCGGGCCCAGCTGTCGCACGGTGTGAATCACACGACAGCAGCGCTGGAAATAGAGACGGCCCAGTAATCCTAGCCCCACACCGGCTTCACGTTACTCCCCCTGCCCTCCCAGTCCTCCTCCTCGATGCTCACCACACACCACAGCGCCAGGCCGAGTGCCCACAGACACATGCACAGTGCGTTCACATGCACATACACAGTAGTTTTGTTCCTTTTACGGACACATCCGTCCATCTGTTTTCCAGGACCCTCACTCTCAGCCTGTGCGCTGTTGTGTCCATATCTAATTCTATTAATCCGCCCTCATCTTTTTACCTAAGTTTCTATTCTTAGGTCTGAATTACCTCGCATCATGCTGCTGAAGGTTTAAGAGAACAGACTGTTCTCCTTGTCTTGATTTCACCTTCAACATCCGCCTGGCGAGGTAGAATCCAGTACATGTCCCCGGAGACCTTGGAACAACTCCGCTCAGCAGCACATTAGTCATGCAACAGGTTGTGCTGTTCACTAAGCACAACACTGGAGGAGTTTGTCTCATTAAGAAATGTCAAGAAAAGTCATCTTATGGAAAAAATAAGACAAAATATTTCCCTTTCTATGACTTTACCTGTGTTCATTTAGCTGGTTTGTTTGTAAGACCCCTTTCTGTTTGTTGCCACACATTTGCTTATTTAAGCGACCCACACCTCTGCAGCTTGTTGATCTGTTTGTGTGTATGTGTGGAAGGCCCTGTGGTGATTAAATATGCAGGCCTCCAGGGGAAACTCTATCCTCGCTCCTAATGTGAGATGTGAGTCAGTGTTGGCTAGGACTGCCTCAAAAGTACAGACCAGGGGCGAGAGCAGGCGATTTTGTTTGGGGGGTTGGTGGATGGGGCAACCCAGTTGCTTTAGGGTTTGTATATGCACCTTACAGAGCTGCTGTCCTCACAGCCCTTTGATGTCCAAACACAACCTTATTGGCCGAACATAAACTGTCGCTTCCAAAATGTAGCAGTTATTTTCTTTTACCAAATATGCATGAAAACAGCATAGAGGCACTAGACACCTTTGTCAACAAGTTCACTTAAGAGCATCCTAACATCTGCATTAACAACGCTATTACCCATCTCCAATTACCAAGGTACTAGAAGACAATGACTACGGCCGTGCTGTGGACTGGTGGGGTCTGGGGGTGGTGATGTACGAGATGATGTGCGGCAGACTGCCGTTCTACAACCAGGACCACGAGAAGCTGTTTGAGCTCATCCTCATGGAAGACATCCGCTTCCCTCGAACACTCGGCCCTGAGGCACGCTCGCTGCTCTCTGGCCTTCTGAAGAAAGACCCGATGCAGAGGTGAGAACCTCTATTTCATCCTCAGCTGTCGCACTGTAAATTCTAGTTTTTATGTAATTCAAACATGTGTCTCTACTTTGAGGTCATTAACTGTTTTCATGATACAATAGCAGGAAAAGTAGCAAAAAAAATATTAGTAGTGATGTACTCCAGGACATACATCCTGATTTGCTCTTTTGTACTTGTGTTTCCAGGTTAGGTGGAGGACCTGATGATGCCAAGGAAATCATGCAACACAAATTCTTTGCTGGGATCGAATGGCAAGATGTTTATGAGAAGAAGGTGAGTGTCTAAGCTGTACCTCTTGCTGTGTTTTTCTTTCAATGTCTTGTGATCATTGTCTCTGTAAGGACACCAAACAAAGATAGCTGCTGTTCCCTCAGGGATCAATAACATTACGTCACTTGAAGCGCCGCCACCTAGAAACGATATAGATTGTCATCAGACTGGCAACTGTTACCAAACAGACTGACAACTCTGATGTGCTGATATGTTTGTGTCTCTTCTCTCCTCTCCAACAGCTGGTCCCGCCGTTTAAGCCCCAAGTTACCTCGGAGACGGACACACGATATTTTGACGAGGAGTTCACAGCACAAACCATCACTATTACGCCACCCGGACAAGGTAGCAGCAGACATAGACAGTATACTTAATATTTCTTTGCTTAATAGACAATTCAAATAATCAGATTGTTGCTTTTTGTGCAGCTTTGTGATGTTGCATTTGCATTTGACGTTAAGGTTGATGAGCACTGGACTGTGTGTAAAACTGCCGACACACTTGTATGATAAATTTCCCTCTCCCTCCTGTGAGACTTTATTAACAATAATACTCTTTAGCATCACTCAAGATGAAAGCTGACCTTATTTTTTCTGTCTAAGGGCCACTGAGTTACTAATCCTAGAAAAGAAATGTACTAATTCAGCCCTCTAAATTAGCTTTCATGTGAAACTTAAAATGATTGTCACTGGCTCAGTAGAGAAACTCAATACTGAACTAATTCATTCGGTCACAGAGGTTATCTTCAGTATTTGCATCTGTAGAGAATTGTGCGATGTGTTCACGGGCTGAGGCTTCAGATATGAAGCTCACAAACATGAGTAGGTAGCTCCCTTGAGAGCAGTCTGCCCTCTCCTGGAGAGCCAGCGCCATTAAAACTGAGTGTTGTACCCCACAAAGTCGCCAGATGCATGTCAATGACAACCATGCATTAGTTACAATAAAAGGAAAATATGATGAGAGTAAAAAGTGACAGCATATCAGGTTATTGAAACTGACAATAATGAGAAAATAAAATATAAAATGTTTATGGATAAATATTTTTTATATGAAAAATGTGCTTTTGAAAGATCCAGAATAAGTTTTAAAAATGAGGATCAGCAGTGTTGATGCTAACCAAGCAGGAGCAGGATGTCACTCAGCAAAAACAGTGTAACAGCTAATAGCCTCATGTACTAGAATGCAGTGGTTTTGACTGAATATTTATATATTTTTTAAAAACTTTAAGAAAATGTCTAAATGTTTTTTGCCTGTAGGAATAATTTAAATAGTATTTACCTCTGTTGTAAGTGGGCAATGTAGACACAAGCCTCTATTACAGTAATTGTTGTTATTTCTGTACAACGTACAACATTTTATGTATATTTAGTAAAATATTAAAATGTGTTTCTGTCTCTACAGGGCCTATAAAAAGTACTGACCCTTCTTTGAAGTTTTTCCCTTTTATTACCTTTCAGTATTGAATCATGGTCAATTTATTTAGGCTTTTTTGACAAGAATGTCTAAAAATAGACTATTTCATGTCAAAATTGGTTGCTACAAAGTTATATCAATTAATTAGAAGTATAAAACATAAAATAAACGACATACACAAGTATTCACTCACTTTAAAGTGACTCGTCTAATTCCACACAGGTGCAGCCAGTTGGTGCATGAAGTAATCCATTTAGTAAAATGGTGCGTGAAAAGCCGCTGGTGAATCTGTATTCTGGTTATAACTTCCCCATAAAGACAAAAGAACACGCCTGGCAACTCTGTGAAGTTATTGAAAAGCATCAGTCAGGGGATGGATACTAGAACTTTTCCAAGTTATGATGTGGAATACATGGAGTACAGTTAATCCATCATCAACAAATGGAAGGAATATGGTATATATGCAAATTGTCCATATATATATATATATATATATATATATATATATATATATATATATATATATATATATATATATATATATATATATATATATATATATAAGAGCAAACTGTCCACAGAAACTGAGACACCATGCAAGAAAGGGCCTAGTGAGGAGGCCACCAAGACACCCATGACTCCTCTGAGGGAGTTACAGGTTTCTACAGCTGAGATGAGAGAGACAGTAACTGCTGCCCGTTCTTCACCACTCAACGTTTTATGGTAGATCGGCAAAGAGAAAACTGCTGTTGAAGAAAGCTCATATCAAAGCTTAAATATTCGCCAGTAGACATGTGGTTGCCTCTGAGGTCAACAGGAAAAGAGTTGTTTGGTCTGATGAGACCATCTGACTAGATGCTGTTTTGTGAGTGCATCATCCTCACTGTGAAGCATGGTGGCAGCAGCATCATGATCATCCTAGAGGACAACCTGATGCAGTCTGCAGGAGAACTGGGACTCGGACGAAAGTTTGTTATCCAGCAAGACAGTAACCAAAGCAGACAGCCACAACTAAACCGAAATAATTTGAAGACAATAAGGTGAATGTTCTTGAGATCAGAGGGAAGAGCCCAGACCTCAATCCCACTGAGAAAACTGAAATTGGCCATTCATTCATGATCCCTGTGCAACCTGACAGTTTTGCAAAGAAGACTAGAATAACGTCAGTGTCCAGATGTGCTGATTGAGACCAATCCACACAGGATGAGTGTAGCTTTGATCAAAATTACATCTACAAAATACTGACGTGAAGGGGCTGAATATGCAGTCACTGATTTTGCCTTCAATATTTTTAATTTATTGGCATTGCTTTGTAGCAATACGTAATGAATAGTATAATAACTTTATTTGTGTAGCACCTTTAAGAAGAACATTCACAAAGTGCTTTGACAGAACATAAAAAAAGACAAAAATGTGCAGAATGGATAGCTAATTAAAAGCTGGTTAAAAGGACAACATCACATAAGGGGGTTAAGAGAGAAGAGGAAATAAAAGATAAAAATAGATTACAATCAGGAGGTTAGAAAGAAGGACTACAAGAAGTGAAAGAAAAGTGAAAGAGTCTTTTATTTTGTAAATTCTCGTCAAAAAAGCCAAATTATGTTGCCCGTGATTCAATGTTGAAAAGCAGAGGGGACAACTTTGAAGGGGGTGAATGAAATATGACAAAAATAACATTAAGCTGATCACAAATCTAGTATTTCTTGAAAATGTAGCTGTTTGTAATTTTAGAACATTGCGATGGTCAAATATACCCAGAGATACTGAAGGTATAAGAGGTATGGAAAAGGGCTGACAAATCTTTGTTGCCTCATGGGGTATATATATTGTCACATGTACCACCCGTATCTACCACTAGAACTGACGTTTTCTGTTGTTCCTTCCACAGATGACAGTATGGAGTCGTTTGACAGCGAGCGGAGACCCCACTTCCCCCAGTTCTCCTACTCTGCCAGTGGAACGGCCTAAGCGACTCTCAAGCATTCCTCTGGTCCCACCATCTCCCCTCACCCCCCACCCGACTGCACTCTCACGACCAGGGCCACAGCCCTGCGTCCTCCCAGCATTGTCCGCAGAAGCTGTCGTTGGATGTAACAGTCACGATCCGCACGTTGTGTTTTACAGGAAGGAGGAAATACAAGACAAAACAAAGATAACTGTGGTTGTTGTTGTGTGGCCTTTGAAGACTGACCACGGAGATAACACTACCCTGCATTTCCTGGTTGTTATGTTGTATACTGAGCAGGCATCCATACACCATAATGAATGGGGAAATGTAGCTATGCACAAATTAGGCTATTGCTATAAATCGATGAAGTTTGAAAAGGGCCTTTTACATTGAACATATGTAGTGAAAGTACAAATCAAGCATTTCAAATAGAAAATAGGCATGCTGTGGACCAAAAACATCATGTGAGCAGAGAGTGTGTTGTTGTTTGTTGAATGGGTGATAAATCCATGTTTTTCCAAGTCCATTCAAACATTTTTGGCTTCTAAGTGAATGTACCGTATCAAATAAAGTCAATCTTCCTGCATACTTATGTCTTGTAACACATGGCTAATTCTCCTAAGACTGAAATGCCGTCACCTGGAAAGTTCTTTATCACTTTCCTGTTACCCTGATGCAAAACTGACTCTAGTCGGTCTGTAATAATATCATGTCACACCATGATGGGCCTGATAATGTGCCATACAGTCTGATGTGAGGAATGGCAGACATGCGAAGAATGCAGAGTGTTTAATCATTAAGGCTTTCCTGCAGTGGATTCCCTCAGTTAACTGTTTGCACATCAGAGTCATTGAGAGAATCCCCATTTTCCTGTTCAGGAGAATAAATAGCTTCTCCAGCTCTCCCCTGAAGTAAGTGCTTATACTTCCTGATGCCTTTTTATCTCGATGCTGTGCTGCAGACACCTCCTGGTTTCCCTCTGAGCAGGGTCGCTCAGTGCAGACCCCTTCAGAAACTCTTCTCTCCTCTGGGTTTTTCTTCCCTGTACAGTACAGTATTGGGTGTTTTCCACCCAGTGCGCTCGCTGCAGCCTCAATGAGGTCACTTTTACATAATACACTTCTTTAGGAATACTTCGCAAACAAACTGGGCTTCAGGGGAAAACACACAGAGTCATCTTTGATCTGCTACTTAAAGGGACTTCTGTCCCTTCACGAGCTTCTGAGTTATTTATATGAGACCAGCATTGATTAAAACGAGTTTTACTGTGCCAATGATATGCACTTTGCTTCCCCAAAATGATTGTATTTGGACTCTTATTTGTACTTTTATGGTTGGTAAAGACTAAATTAGTTTTTTTTTGATAATATAAATTCAAATGTTGTGGACACAATAAACAAGATTTGCTTGTTTGAATGATTTCTTCCCTTTTAAAGACAGCTGAGGTTAAACTGAGACTCTGGGGAAGTGAAAGTCTTCCTTCAAAGTGTACTCAGAGTTTCCCAAAAGCACTTCAGTATTTTTAAGATGACGGATAATCATTTTCTCAAAATTGCGTAATACATTATTGAATGTAATGGTTTTTATGATATTGTTTTCTCTTCAATCGTTTGCAAAACTTTGTTCGTTTTTTAAAAAATCTGTTTGTTACTTATTCCTATGCACACTCACCCTTTGCTGTCACCTTCTGAAAATAGGGAAATTCATTTTATACTTTTTATTTTTTATTTCAACTTCTTTTTGTACCTGCCCTCCCGTATTCCTGAGACTGAGGACACCAGCTTTAGTAAACAAATAATATAAACTTTGTACACTGTTTTTGCTTGTTTCTTTCAAATTGATGAAATAAAAAGGTCTTAACAACAGCTGTGCAGGCTCTTTTTTTATCGTTAACTCAATGCTTCTTGGACATATGGATGAACTCAAGAACCTATAAGGCCACATGAACCAAAGTATTCTAATATTTGGATGAATAAACTTCATTGTAGAGCATTGACAAACATTCCTAGAATGTATTTTCCGGCTCTACAATTTAGATAGAGGTTTATAGTAAAGAAAGAAATTCTTATTGCTCAATCATTCATTAATTTCCTCCCTTAATTTTGATTAACTTGCGAATTGTAAAACTACCTTCCTGCTCATTGTTCCAAGTGAGTTATTGCCTGTAAAAATGTGACGTACAGTTTCTGTAAGCTGCAGTAACTACATCAGTAGGCCACTAAATGGTGCAAATACAATCAGTAGAAGCGGGAGTTTTGTTTGTGTGAGCCTCACTGTGATCGCACCCCACAAATAAAACATGGCTAAGTGTGTGAGACAAATGTTTCAGCGCTCGGTGGCTCTGACTGTGTCTTGGCCGTGTTCTCTGCTTCTGCAAGGCTGCTCAGGTCCACGTCTGGGGCTCTGCAGCTGGTCTGAGACGGAGAGAGATGCTCCCCCCGGGGCTTCGGGCAGATGGTACGGTCTCTGGAGCAGATGTTGACAGCCAGGGCTCACAGTCTGCCTTTTTGGCCAGCTGCAATGCGCAGCATCACACAGTGAGGTTTGGCCCAGTGTGGCGCTCACCTGACAACCATCCCTTACCTGACTCCAGCTGCACTGCCCAAAAACCACCACGGAGCTGGAGGTGCGGCTCTGCCACCAGGACTCTCCTGGGGAATGTAGTGTTGTGTTGTGCTGTGCTGTGTGAGGAGGGTGTCACTCACACACTGCTGCAAGCCAGAGCGCTTCTGTGTTTTATACTAGAAATAAAAGTATTTCCCACAGAAACAGAGTCTGGGAAATGCAGTCTGGAATCAATAGACACCATATATGTGAAACATTAGGCATCATTACTCTTGTTTAAAGGTGGTAAATCGATGTGAGAATCAACATCCAGAGGCAGACAAATAAGACGATTTTAACGTTTTGATGCACATGAGATAAGCTAAAGCAGCTGCCGTGCAAAATCAGGAAGATACACTCCTGTCTTCTTTCTTTTAAAGTAAGATACTGGAGCTATTTAGGGCATTTTACTTGATAAAAATCTTGGTGCAAAGTACTTCACTGTAAGCTGTTTTGCAATTCTAAAGTTGCAGCAGCGAGACTGGTGCTGCTTATCTACGCAGCGACAGGCCTGGGTTGCTCAGTTTCCTGTTCATGGACACTTCAGCAGAATGGATGCTGAATTACACCGAACTTGAGCGTGCGGTCTGTTTACTGACGGCACTGCACCGCTGCAACTGCAGAAAGAAAGAGCAGACAATCATAACAACAAAACATCAGACAACATGCACTTTGATTAGACAGAGTCACCTTTAAATCGTAGGAAGTTCAGAGACTTAAAAAAAAAAACAAAACAAACAAACACAGAGCACCGACTCCAGGGACTTGTAGGAGAAACTGCTGAATTGGTGAAAAAGCATGTTTTTATTATATAAGGGTTGAGAGAGAAACATGCCCCTGATTTTTAATAAGAGCAGGACTGTAGTGAAGTGATGGAAGAATGGAAGAAGCCTCAAGTAAAATGTACCAATACATCAATGGAAAACAGATAAAGAACCTGCAATAAAATCCTTTTTAAGCAGATGTACCTAAGTATTGGTAGCAAAATTCAGTTAAAATAGTAAAGTAAAAGCACTGGTTTGCTGCCCTTGACTGAAGTATCATTATATCTCACATCATTAGATACTTCAAAGTGAAGCATCAGTGTCGGCAGCATGTTACTGTTGTAGCTGCAGGTGGAGATAATTTACATACTTTACATATAGATTTATATACACTGATACTTGAGATAATTCTAAGGAGCTATAAGATGATTAATCACAGCATAATAACCTATAAATAACAATAACTCCATGTTTTTCGCTTGTTTTAGTGCAAAAATGTTCACATTGAAGAAATTATCTTTTTACAAATCATTATGAACGACCTGAAATTTATTAAGAAAAATAAATTCAATTTCAACAACATTACGCTACAGTTTATCATTTACACATTACAACCTATAGATCACAGTGTTTCTACAAAGGCACAAAGCATTTAATCACAGGTATCTGGAAGTGAATGATATAGTAGTTTACTTTATGATCAAAATGACAAAAATCAGACCAAAAACAACAAACACAAGACAAAATATTACAAAAACAAGACACATAATGACAAAAATGAGACACAAAACAACAAAAGCGAGAAGCAAAATGACAAAAAAAGAGACAAACGACAAAAACGAGACAAAAAATGACAAAAACGAGAAACAAAACAACAAAAAAATGGATAAACAACACAAGCGAGACAAAAAAACCCACAAAACTACAAAAACGATGCTTAAAACAACAAAAAAAGCAAAACACAAAATGATAAAAACAAGACAAAAAACACAAGCGAGACAAAAAGGAAACACTAAAGCCGCGATTCCACAAGCACCTACTCGGCGCGGTGCTGCTCGGCTCGTCTTTGTTTGCGAGCGTTTCCATATGGATTAGTGCACGGTATCAGGCACGATTTTCCGTACCTTCTCGGCTGAGGTTCCAACCGAGATGAAGTGAGCCGAGATGTGACGTCTACATAGTGCAGGCCACTGATTGGACAGGAGTGCAGCCCACTGATTGGACAGGGAGTGACGACACACGAGAGCGACTCCAGCACGAAAACAAAACCGGTGTTCCAGTGTAACTGGTGATCAGGTTAACTGGTGATAGTTTCCGTCTCCAGATGTTCCGTCCGCAGATTCGTCACGATCAGACCTGGATTTACGTGAAATAAAGATACCAGATAAAGAAGACCTCGCCGAAAAACGCCGGCATCACTACTTAATAAAGTCTATATCCATGTAAATATCATCTACAGACAGTAAAAAGAAACGTGCGGGCCGAAATAAAAAACACGTATTTTTCAAGTAGGTGAGAGGATTCGAAACCACGTAATCCAGCGGTAAAATTACGAGACCACCGTTTTACTCACTGTGCTACCGATCAGCTCGACAAACATTCCGCTTCATCCACATAGATCACTGTCATCCTGTCAGGTGTTTAACACCTGGTGATTGTTCAGGAATCACGTCCATGTCAACTGGGGATAATCACAACTTAACACAGGCTGCCTGGTTAATAACGAGTCAGAAAACTATTTATTGTCTCACCAAGAAAACACACAACACAGCAGCGGACGTGCTTTCATGTTGTGGGTTTACCGCTAGATTACGTGGTTTCGAATCCTCTCACCATACTCGAAAAATACGTGTTTTTTTTATTTCGGCCCGCACGTTTCTTTTTACTGTCTGTAGATGATATTTACATGGATATAGACTTTATGAAGTAGTGATGCCGGCGTTTTTCGGCGAGGTCTTCTTTATCTGGTATCTTTATTTCACTTAAATCCAGTTCTGATCGTGACGAATCTGCGGACGGAACATCCGGAGACGGAAATTATCACCAGTTAACCTGATCACCAGTTAAACTGCAACACCGGCATTTAAAAAAAACTAAACAGCGACTGTGTGCATTGCTCTTCACAGACCTCTCTGTCTTCATAATTTTAATATGACAGCCAGACCTGTACCGTGGGTGAATGAAGAGGTCGAGACTTTTCTGTCTTTGGTGGTGGACCAAAGAATACAGAGGGAGCTGGACATAGAAAGTTTATCAGGAGGTCTCTGAGCGGATGGCCGCTCACATATACAGTAGACTGTATATAAAGAGGACAATGAAGCAGTGTAGGGAGAAGCTGAAAAAGCTCAAAAATGACTATTGGTCCACCAAGGACCACAACGGCCGGCGTGGGTCAACCAGGAGGTGTCGAAAGAGGTTTAATGGAAGCTATTGACTGGCACCGCACTGACGAGCAACAGGAGGGAGACTCAGCTGCTGCATTATTGGAGACGTTCGAGGACGGTGAGTGTTTTGTGACTTCAAGAAACTTTTACATCATTTATCCCTTTGGTGGCAAGCTCCTTTTAAGCAAACAAGTATATTTAGAAAGTAACGTTGTTGTCTCCTGTAGCAGACAATAAGCTATCTAGTTAGCCATCAGCGCTATCTAGTTAGCCATCAGCGCTAACTGGTTAGCCATCAGCGCTAGCTCCGTGCTCTGCTTGTATTTCGTGCTGCTGTTTCTAACGTTTAGCTCTCAGAAGCTAATACATCAGTCAGCATGACGAACTAAGCTAGTGGTCGTACAGGTTTATTTTTTTCACAAGTTACAATGTCGTATTTTTCGTGTACTTGGGGTGAATGTTTATTTCTGTTCAAGAATCCCTTTCCACATGCGAAGCCTACTCCACCTCCGTCATGGAGCCCCCAGCTCCCCTGCCTCCTCTCCACCACCAGTAGCGGCTCCTCTCCAGCACCAGCTTCAACACCAGCACCAGCTCGGACACCGACCCTGTCAACATCAACGTAACAGCAACGTCTTATTACCGGTAAGACACGGTAAACAGAGACCATGGTTGATTTTCGCATTATTATTATTACTACAGGTGTAAATGCTTGCAGCAATGATCAGAACAGTGAGACCAACGACCAAGAATTCAGACTGGTGTAAATGCAAACTGTGCAGCATGCCAGCTCAGGAACGCCTGATGAAAGCTACATGTAGCTACAGTGACACATAAAAAGAACACATGCAGCTCCATTTTTTTCCTATTGACTTAACAAGCAAGTCACTCTAATTTATTTCTCGTGCAACGTAGTATTGCAACCATTCTTCTTATAGTCACTAGGTAACTGTGAAACTGAATGAAAATATACATAGAAATAAGAAAACACAGCTGTTCTTAGGAACTCCAAAATGTGCACAAGATGAAATGAAGTTCACACCATGTTGTTTTTAGTTGTGGTGGAGGAGATACTATTTGTGCTTCAGTTAAAGTAAAGAGTGCCAAAAATTTATTAAAGTGAAACAATCAAAGACATGATCATGATTGAAAATCAATGGATGGGTGGCTAAACACATCACATCATAGCTGTGGAGTCCTTCAAGCTCCTGGGGACAACAATCTCTCAGGACCTGCAGTGGGAGATGAACATCCACTCCATCCTGAAAAAGACTCAGCAGAGGATGTATTTCCTATGACAGCTGAGGAGACATGGCCTGCCGCAGGAGCTGTTGATCCAGTTCTACACTGCAGTCATCCGATCTGTCCTGTGCACCTCTGGATCAGCCACACAGCAGGACAGAAACAGACTACAGCCTATAGTACGGACTGCAGAAAACATCATCAGAGACCCCACTCACCCTGGACATAAACTGTTTCCCCCCTCCCCTCTGGCAGGCGCTACAGATCCTGTACACAGAAATCACCAGACACAAAAACAGTTTCTTCCCCACTGCCATCACTGTAATAAACAGCTGAGCCATTCCTACACACCTGTACAATAGTCAGTATTCCAATGGACATGTACAGAATTTTTTTCACCATGAACAGCATTCTCTGCTTTTGCACTACTGTGTTTATAGCAATTATCATTTTACTTGTGTTTATTCCAGTCTAGCTGTAAATTTCTGTATATATTGTTTTATTTAATTTTGTTATTTCATTTTTCTTCCTGTTCCTCTTTCTATAGTTTCTTTATTTTTTATTATTCTCTTCCACATTCCTAGTGTGACACCAACAGCCGAAACCAAATTCCTTGCATGTTGTGTACTTACTAAAGCTGATTCTGATCACTTTTCTGTCTTTGGTCTAGGCAAGAGGAAAAGGTGCAACAGAAAATTGGACCTTCCAAGCGTCCTTGTGGAGATGCAGACTGAGAAGGAGCGGAACCGGCACCCAGCATGATGAGAACATCTGGTTGCTCCTCAGCGAGGCAAGAGAGAATGAAGCGGCCTTGCAGCGGGAGGAGATGGCCCAGAATGCTGCCTTCAACCAGTCATTCCTGGCTGTGCTGGGGCAGCTGGTGCAGGTAGTGCTGGGTGTACTGGGGCAGCTGGTGCAGGCAGTGGGCAGCCAGCGAGTCCACCTCCCAGAGACTTGAGATTTAGTTGTATATAGTTTTACTTTTAGCCCTCCACTGTAGGAGAGGCCCACCACAGTTTGTACTTTGCACATTGTAAATAGTTCTGATTTTGCTGCTAATAAACTATTTTGTGACTTATGTGATTGCATCATAACTTTTCATTTTGTCTGTTAAGACACTGGTAGGAAAAGAGTCAGCAGTCTGAACCAAACAATTCTGTATTCCCTAATAATGCATTTATGTTTAATGGGATTTAACATGTTTTAACACAAACTCCTTTATGGTTCATAATTCTGTTGACTGAATTACACCAAAGCGATACTGATTTATCAAACTGGAATATTCTTAAAACAGCTGTTTTAATGTTTTGGTGTTTCATTCTTCATGTAATCTTGCTAACCTTCACAAATAAAACAATAGCACAGACACATCTGCAAAAGGTACAAAGGTTTATTGTCAGCATTGCATTAAAGAAAACAATAGCGGTCCGGGGACAGAAAAACAGAAGTATAGCGAGAAAAATAACTTTTAACTTTTGCATGACACGTAGTGCATCAAGTGCATCCTGTACATCTCTGCCCTCCTCCTCTACACCTTGTGCCACTGCAGGCTCATGTGCTGCTGCTTCAGGTAAATCCCATGAAGTCTCATCAGAGAGCATCTGAAACACATACACAGCATACATATTTTAATACCTAACAGCGATAAACTGCAGCCATTACAGGGTCGTTCACAGGACTGATATACGATAGCTAGCGAACTAGCATTAGCTTACTCTCATATGTCGTCTCGTTCATATCCTCTTGTCTTCAGCTTGATACTGCTGCATCGCCTCCCAAACTCTCCTGTGTGTCTCCTGAGTGTTTCGACTCGCCGCTCTCAGCTTTCTCCGACTCTTCTATTACTTTGAATCTGACAGAAAGCCACAGACCGAGCAGCAGGTGAACCATCGTCTCCGTTATATTGCGTTTGTGTCGCACGCAAATGACGTTAAGGGACTTTCGGCTCGCCGGGCTATGACGACTCCACCCACGATGAGGCTATATGGAAAAACAACTAAACCGAGACGAGCCGAGTCAGATACAATAGTGGCGAACCGTACCGCGCCGAGTAGGTGCTTGTGGAATCGCGGCTAAAATGACAAAAATATGAGAACGACAAAAATCAGACAAAAAAAATATAACAAAAACAAGACAAAATATTCCAAAAATAGCACACAAAATGACAAGAAAAATGAACAATCTTGTATTTTAATTTATGATCAAAATGACAAAAGTCAGACAAAAAAGACAAAAGCAACTAAAACAAGACAAAATATTACAAAAACGAAACACAAACTACAAAAACGAGAAACAAAAAGACAAAAAATGAGACAAACGACACGAAACAAAACAAAAAAGAGACCAAAAATTACACAGAAAGTTACAAAGCGACAAAAAACGAGACAAACAACAAAAACTAGACAAAAAAATGACAAAAACGAGAAACAAAACAACAAAAAAATGGACAAACTACACAAGCGAGACAAAAAAACAAAACGACAAAAACGATGCTCGAAACAACAAATAAAGTAAAACACAAAATGGCAAAAAAAAACAAACAAAAAAAAAACACGAGAGGCGACACATTCACATAGAAAATCCAACAATTCCTTCTGTTTTTACAGTTTGTGACTCTGGTAAATGGTCACCGCCTTGACGAATAGAAGAAAAGGGCAAAATTTGCCAAAAATCTTCGTGCCTTCGTGCCTTCGTGCCTTGGGTAAATCTCCTGGTTTTCCTTTTTCCCAGATCCAGTCCAGTCACACTCCACTCCACACCACACCACAACCTTTCCACTATCACCCTCCACAAGGTTCCCAGCGGGGATTCGAACCGTGACCATCCACATGACAGACACACACCCTCTGTGTGAGCTATCTGTCACACAAGGTCCTTGGTGGAGTTTGTTGTAATGATGGTTGCAAGAGGTTGTCATGCAGCCAAAGTGTAAGATAAGATAAGAGATAAGATAAGATAAAGTTCTTTATTTCTCCCCACTCCAGGGGAAATTTACATTGTTACAGCAGCTTATGTAACAGTAGACATAGTGATAAGAATAAAATAATAATAGAACAATAGTAATAATATTTACAATATATACAAGGGTGACAGATGAGGGTAAAGTGACTTAACAGAAAAAATAAAAATAAAGTTTAAAAGTGCAGAGATGTGCAGTGCAAGAATGTCAGTGCAGATTTTATGGTTTGGGGTGGTAATGATATAGTCCAGTTTATGTTAACATCAGCCAGTGATGCTGATGTTGTAAAGTCTTATAGCAGATGGAATGAAGGACCTGCGATAGCGCTCTTTCTTGCAGGGTGGATGTGTAAAAAGTGTAAAAAGAGCCTTGAGTTGGATTCGAACCAAGGACCTCCTGGATGAGAAGCAGATAACTTACCACTGCACTATCCTTCCTACTGGGTGTAGCTGTTAGTTTTCATAAATGATGGTACACAAAAGTATTAAGGAAGTGAAGATAATAAAGGTACTAAGGTACCGGAGAGGCAAAAAACTTACCTCTACACCACCTGTCCTACAAGATGTTGCTCTAACTTTGCTTAAATGATGCTATCAATTAGTACTGGCGCAACCAAACGACAAATAAAAGGTGTGAGTGGAGATCTGAATCATGTGAGGTTTGTTTCTGAGACTGAATACACCTGATCTCATCTGATCTGCAAAGCTAAGCAGGGTTGGGCCTGGTTAGTATTTGGATGGGAGACTACCTGGGAATACCAGGTGCTGTAAGCTTTTTACTTCTCCTCACAACCTGAACAACACACTGCTAGCGACAGCTATCAACTAAAACCTCTCGGTTTCTTTATTATACACTCTATGAGGTGGATAAGCTGCAGCTCATGCTGATTTATTGCTGCTTCTGGTTGGAGCCAAAGAACAAAGGCTTCACCTGTTGGAGCAGCTGATGTCCTGCAGCCTCTTCACCACAGAAAGCCTCTGACAGCTTCAATTCTTTACACTCTGACTGCAAGACACCAATCACATAGGAACATTTACATGTGTGGAACAAAGAGCTGAACTGACACTCAACATGTGTTTGACCATTTATTGATAAAGACATTCAAACATGTCTAGAGATAGAACACCAACGCACGGTGTAAGAAAGGTCAGAACAGACTTCACCTGCTCAGGAAACTGAGGTCCTTCGGGGTGCAGGGAGCAATTCTGAGGACCTTTTATGGTTGTGTGGTGGTATCAGCCATCCTGTATGGAGTGGTCTGCTGGAGCAGCAGCATCACAGCTGCAGACAGGAAGAGACTAAAGAAACTGGTTAAGAAAGCAAGCTCTGTCCTGGGCTGGTGGTAGACAGGAGGATGATGACAAAGCTGTTGTCTATCATGGAGGACATCTCCCACCCCCTGCAGGAAACAGGACCGTCACCGGCAGCTCCTTCAGGGACAGACTGCTTCACCCACGATGTTTGAAGGAGGTCCTTCCTTCCTGCAGCAGTCAGACTGTGTTCAATCAAGCCTGCTCCCAGTAGTTCAGATCACCCATGAAGTAACTGCAATAAAATGTAAATAAGTCAATATGTGCAATTTCACAGGTTTTTTTTTTTACAAGCATTTCTATTTCTTCTCTAAGGAGAAAGCATCTATTTATATCTGTGCACTGAGTGCTGCTTTTTTTTTTTTTTTACTTTTTTTCCTATCTGCTACTGCCACACTGAAAATTTCCCCACTGCAGGATCTACCTATCCATCCATCTATCTATGGTCCATCTACCTCCCTACCTATCTATCCATCCATCCATCCATCCATCCATCCATCCATCCATCCATCTATCCATCCATCCATCCATCCATCCATCCATCTCTCTCACAGATGTGGGGGTTGATTCACCTGTTCTCAATCACCTTAATCCACGAAGGCCCGGTTCTTCATTCTTCCGCTCTCTGCCAGACCACAGACTTTGAAACCAGAACCTTTCTCCTACAATTAGTCTGGTTTCCCCTTTTTGTTTTCACCTTGGTTTAGTTATCCTTTCTGTGTTGGTTTTAGTTTCATTCGTTAAATAAACTCCTTGTAATCTTTGACCTGTGTCTGCAGATGTCCTGTGACACCAATGATCCCATCTGATATTTAGCATGTTTTCAATTATTGGTCCCATTTCTTAAAAAAAAAAAAAAAAAAAAAAAAAGCCCCCTGAAATCTGATCAGATAAATGAATGTGAAACTACTTTGGGTCTGCTGCAGCTGCCTCCCTCTGATCTTGTTCCTGCCCACAGCACAATCTGATCAGTGAAACACTGAAGGACAACTTCAGCATGTAAAACATAAATAAGCAAAGGCTGCAACTCGTGATTATTTTAATTTTAACTTAACTTTATGTGCTGTTCAAAAACTTTATTTTTCCTGCAAATGTGTAGTGATTCCAAATCTTGGTTATTGATCTCCTTGATTACAAAAAAAATCTGTATCGACCCGGAAAAAAAACAAACATGTCAGGCACCCTATGATGTTAACTGTTTGCCTGAATGTTTTTGTTTAAAATCCTCAGTAATAACCTTTGACTGGTTGCTCTTAACCCTGTAAAACTCACTGCTGCAAAAATACAACATCAGCTTATTTTTTAATTACTATTTTCTATTATATATATCTGAAATAAACCCTAATCTGTGGGTCTGACAGCAGCGTGAGGTCAAAGAAGCTGCCATCAGCTGCTGCACTTCTGTCCGTCCAGCAGATGGAGCCATGGAGCTGCAGTGAAGTGAAGAGCAGCACAAGGCAACCACCACTTCCATCCACTGACGCATTCAATTTGACTGACGCTAATGTTTTATTGACTTCCAACCACTAAACCAATATGATCACTGATGCACTGAGCTGAAGAAGTAATGTTACATTTCAAACATAACTGGGGAAATAACCGAAACTTCTTCCTTAGGAAAGGAGAAAGTATAAGAGTATAAAGGCAGTGCAAGAATAAATAAGAAAAAAACGGTGCAAAAATTGCCCATAGCATTATATACAGATGACTTTATTCTTAAAAAAAAAAAAACAACAAACATGTAGAAGACTATATACAGAGGATCAGGTTTCAGGTATAGATAGATCGACAGATGAATCCTTACTGTGAAAATATTTAAAGACATTGAACATTGTGCAATATAAGGTCAGTCAGCAGCCTCAGTTCATGCACCAAGAAAACTTTTATGCATTTTTTAAAAATAAATTTTCTCCATTTACAAGGCAGGGAGATAACCGAAACTTCTTCCTTAATAGTTCCTGTTTAGTTTGTATGCTGTGGTGTCAGGATTACTACACGTGGAAATGAATATCAAATTAAAATCATTTCCATATCTTGACAAGTTGTTGCGATCAAAAAGTAAACTAAAGCTGCAAGCAGCGTTGGACGGGTCCTCGCATCCTTGCTGGTCGGCGAATCCACGCACATCCACCAGGTGGCGCTGCGACCGAGAGTGCATGTCGGCCTATGGATGCGATGAGGGCTGGACTCTGATCACACGTGCAAAATTTCAGGCAGATTGGAGCATATTCAGGCTACTTCTAGAGCTTTTCCTGTCCATCCACCAGGTGGCGCTGCGACCGAGAGTGCATGTCGGCCTATGGATGCGATGAGGGCTGGACTCTGATCACACGTGCAAAATTTCAGGCAGATTGGAGCATATTCAGGCTACTTCTAGAGCTTTTCCTGTCCATCCACCAGGTGGCGCTGCGACCGAGAGTGTATATTGGCCTATGGATGTGATCAGGGTCAGACTCTGATCACACGTAAAATTTCAGGCAGATCGGACCATGTCCAGGCTAGTTATAGAGCATTTCCTTCCAACCACCAGGTGGCGCTGCGACCGAGAGTTTATGTCGGCCTATGGATGTGATCAGGACTGGACTCTGATCACACCTGTAAAGTTTGAGGCAGACTGGAGCATGTTTAGGGCAGTTACACAGCAGTTGATGTTTCATGGCGAAGCATCAAAATTCACGAGGCCGCCATGGCCACATCCTCAGACTTAAGGTGAGCATTATGATAACTTTTGATCACCCATGCCTGAACTACATCCTGGCCGAATTTCAGCTCTCTCGGTGTTACCCTATGTGAGTTTATAGCTTTTGAAAATGTACAAAAATGACCCAAAATCGTCAAAACGTATGACATATAATTCAAAATGGCCGACTTCCTGTTGGGTTTTGGGCATGGCTGTCAATTACATTTTGGTGTGTCTTGACGAGTTACATATGCCTACCAAGTTTCATAATTCTAGGTGACACGTACTGGCCGTAGTAAATGTTTGAAATTTTCCAGGTGGCGCTATGGAGCCATTTTGCCAAACACATGTGCAGTTTCCCTAAAATCTGAAATGGGTTGCCGGTCCAGATATGTGTGGTAATTTTGGCGAGCATTTGAGCATTTTTAACCTGTCAAAAAGTACTTTGTTTATTCCGGCAACGATACGTTGCCACGGCAACAGCGTTTTATGAATCGTCAAAATCTTCACACTGTGCCATCGTCAATGTGTGGTCACTCACCTGACCAATTTTCAGAATCATATGACAAAGTATCAGGCAATGGCACGTGCAAATGTAATGACAATTTCTTCCTGTTGCCAATAGGTGGCGCTATGAGTATTTCTAAATTTATGAATGTGGATGTGTTCAGAACCGGACTGGTGTCCATCACATCAAGTTTGGTCCGGATTGGATCATTTCCAGCTGAGATATTAATAATTCAATTTTTATGGCGAGAAATCGAAATTCGCCGCAATGCCACAGACACGCCCCTTGACGACGAGTCACCATTTTCTTTGGGAATCATCATCAATGTGTTCAGGCTTATGTCACCACATTTGAGGTGAATCTGATCAACGTGCTAAGAATAGTACATCAAAGTGTGAAAAATGTCAATTTCCTGCTACCACAAGGTGGCGCTATGACTGTGAATGTATATAACCACATGGATATTGTCAGGGCTGGACATTGATCACACATGTCAAATTTCAGGCAGATTGGACCATGTACAGCTGAATTAGACACCACTTCCTGTTTCATGGCGAAGGATCCATTTTTTTGGGAGTCGCCATGGCCACGCCCTTTGAAATGAAATGAACATTTTGATAATTTTTCATCAGGTCGCGTGTTTGCATATATTGGCCAAATTTGACGTCTGTCGGACTTATCCCCGATGAGTTATTAATTTTGAAAAATTTACAGCTAATTCAAGATGGCCGACTTCCTGTTGGGGTTAGGGCGTGGTCATGATTGACTTTTTTGGGTTTCCTGATGTGCTGAATATGCATACAAAATTTTGTAGCTGTACATGAAACATCGTGCAAGTTGGCCTAATGACCAAATTTTCAATTTTCCAGGGGGCGCTATGGAGCCATTTTGCCACACACATGCGCAACTCCCATAAAATATCAAATTTTTCGCGAGGCCTGATGAGCATGCCACGTTTGATGCGTTTTGGGGTATGATAAGGCCGCCAAAAAGGCAATTCAAAAGTCCGGAAAAGAATAATAATAATAATAATAATAATAATAATAATAATAATAATAATAATAATAATAATAATAATAATAATAATAATAAATAATTCCTTGCATTCCAATAGGGTCTTCGCACCAGTCGGTGCTCGGACCCTAATAATAATAATAATAATAATAATAAATAATTCCTTGCATTCCAATAGGGTCTTCGCACCATTCGGTGCTCGGACCCTAATAATAATAAAAAATAATTCCTTGCATTCCAATAGGGTCTTCGCACCATTCGGTGCTCGGACCCTAATAAGCGAGACATAAAGGTTACACTCCATCTTCTACAGTGACATAAATATGGATTCCCAGCATGCAGACTAAGCAGTATAAATGAATGTTGTTCATGCTGACTGGAGGCTCTCACTGCTACACTTTCCAACTTTACTACCAGCTCACTGAATGGGAGGAATGAATGAATGACTGTTTGCACCCAATGATCACAGGGAGTCAGTGTGATTTTGTGGTTTCTATGAACATGCCTCAAAGAATCTCATGACAAAATGTTGTTTTGCTGAAAAGCAGCCAAACTGTCCACTGGGTGTAGCGCGCCATCTAGCGGGTATTAAGCTTCTATTAATAGCATGTCTGTTGGATTATCCTGAGCCACTCATCATCACCAGAGGTTTCTATTGATTGTAATGGAGAGTAAATATTTAGACAGAACACGGACTCCAAGTTCAATTTAAACCACGTGTTGAATGTATTTTCTGGTGTTTTATTCGATCTGTACACTTTTAAACATTTTATAAACGATCAAATCTCTTGTGTCGTGGCTCGCAGGGTCAATAATTTCGTACTTTTTCGCACGTTGTCGCAGAAAAGCGTTTATTCTGTTTGACTTTCAGCACGAATATTTAGTCAAAGTGGGATCAACAAAGTCCGAGAGCACAGATCGTCTATAAAAGCAGCGACTCACCTGGTAGTTAAAACTGCAGCACGGTCCTACGCATGCGCAATGCAACCTTTTTGACAAAGCATTTTAAAGCAGCTCTCTGTTGGCGGATTTAAAATATTATAGCATATATTCTGACCCTATTGTAAAGTTGTTTTCAAATATGTATGTATTTGCATGTCTCAAAAAGCTAAGATCTCTCAATTTTGCTGTGAGAAGTGATTCTTATAAAGATAATATGAATATATTTGGTCAAATATTCATCATATAATCCTGTGACACTTGTTAAAAAAGATACAAGATGAAAGGTGAGTGTGTAAGGCGCTCTCTATCACCGTAATGCAGTAAAATTTTGATGTATTTTAGTATTTACTTGGAGTCGGAATCCTAAAATTGTCGTTTAAATTGTTATTTTTTTCTCCTTGTTTTGTTAAATTACAGGTAATACCTAATAAATTCACAGAAAAACATTATTAACTCACAGGTTGACTGTAAAAAAAGATAAAAAGCCAACAAAAGAAAACAGGAAGAATGTCAACATCAAATAGTAATTTGTTCTTTTACAGCATGTGACTGTAAAATTACATGGTTTCACTGTATTTAGGGACTCAATGTATATAATTATTATACATATATTTACCTTATTTTCGAATATATATTGTTTATGTATTTGTTTGCTTTTTTGCTTATTTCATTCTATTTTATTTTATGTCATTTTATTTTGACAGCATTGTTTTGTACAGTGTAGGTTTGCTTTGATGGGTGCCATTAATTTTAACTAATCAATTATATTTTATAAAGTGTAGTATAAGCAGCCGGTACCTTGTTTTGCACTTTTATGCACTTAATATTTGTATATTATTGTATTTTTAAAAATCTTTTATATGTTTTTATTTTTATTATCTTTCATCTTTTTTCCATCTGAGTCCATTTTAAGTATCGTATGAAATTAGTCAGCAATTCATTCAATTGTCTGAACTATTGTTATTTATTATTAATTAGATTTTATTCTGCTGTAAAACATGCAGAAGATAAATTTTCGCATTTTATCTTTTTTGCGTGTTTTAATTTCATCCATTTGTATGTAAAGAACTTTGAGAAACCTCTGCGTATGATATGGTGATATATAAATAACATAAATCATAACCATTAAGCTGAATAAAACTAATATTTAATCGTGCTGTGTTTTAACCACAGACTAGAGGGCGTGGCCTTCCTTTTCTGTCCAGCGTGGATGTATTTTGCTGCACCAGTAAACCGGTCAGAGTGAGACCTCCTCACTGCCGTCCCCTCTCTGATCGGACGGTTGACGGACTTGTCAGGCTACGTCACCGTCTGCACCGGAGAGAGCAGTTTCGCCCGGTTGTCATTCCTGGAGGAAGAAGAGGGTGTGATCCTCACTTACCTGTCCGCTGTCTTACCTGGAGTGTTTGCTGTAACTCCGTGTCGGTCGTCGAGTCCCCCCCCCGCCGCCGTAGGACGCTGAACACTGGCTACACTCAAAAGTAAGACGGAGAAGGCGTTAAAGGTGAGTCGTTGTTGGAGAAAATCCTTGGAGAAAGCTCGTTTCGGTAACCAGAGGCTCACCGACGTTAGCTAAACAGCCTCACCGTCATACACACACACACCCCAACGGTCGCCGGTATAACTAAAACAGGACAAAACCTTTACGAGACAATTAACAGGTTGTAATTTAAGACGTAAAAAGCGGCTAATATTTGTGGAAATAATTAGTTGGCTAAGGTAACAGGAAGTAGAAGCTGCTCCAGAAGTTCACGTTAGCTAACTCTGCCTCAGCAACAGGTTTCCCAGCAATTAAACACTCACCGCTGAAATGGGACTTCATACCTGCTGTTTTTTAATTAATGAAGTCTGCTTTTGTGAACATGGCGTGTGTCCTCTTCTGACACATCAAAACCTGTTTGCAAAATATGTTCATTCTCGTTGTTTAATTGTAAGACAGCAAGACAGGTGTTGTGCCAAAAACTGTCTCTGGATTATTTGTACCGCCTCTGTGTTCTGAATTATAACAAGATCCAGTTGTTTTTAACAGGTGAAGTGACTTTAAAAGACCAGTTTAGCTCATGTCATACACTTTTCCACATTTCACAAAGTTTCCGAAGCCCCTACACTTTGACTATAATGTTAATAATGCATTCAAATGACTTGATTTCATTCATGAGCGTTATATGTTTACTTAGATAGATAGATAGATAGATAGATAGATAGATAGATAGATAGATAGATAGATACTTTATTAATGCTGAGGGAAATTCAGAGAGATAATTTCTTTTTTATATAAAACCCTTCTATAATTATTGTTAATTACAATCTGCATAAGGATATTTGACTTGCCAAACACACATAGCCCTAAACCCAGTTAAACTATGCTACTGAATCACCTATAATTATCCTAAATGTCCTGGCCTGATTATGCTGTATATTGCAAACATTTTATTGGTCACTATTAATCATTTTATAGTTTCTCCAGGACACACCTTTGCTGTTACTACAGACATAAAGCTATTAGTATTTCCATGTCGTGACTGTTGGAGATGTATATTAATCACGCATTGCAGTTTTTGACATGACACCGGAATTGGTTGTACAAACAAGTCTGAGTGAGGTGCGATGACTTCCCTTCAGTAATCTCTTAAGAACAGCCTGCATTGTACTCTGGTATTGAATTTTGATCGAACTTAACTGTCTTCTCCCAGGATGCTAAGAAGATCCTGACTCGTGGCCCCAACATGAGTGTGACATCATGGTTTCTGGTCAGCAGCTCTGGCACACGCCACAGGTTGCCACGGGAGATGATCTTCGTCGGCCGGGATGACTGCGAGCTAATGCTGCAGGTGAGCTTGGTTCTGTGACCTTCACGTTTACACAGCAAACACCCGCAGAGTGTCACGTGAGTCCTAACTGGCCTTCGCAGTAACGTGTGAGAGATGGTCAGGAAATGTAGCATTGCTTTACGGTGCTGTCTGACAGGATAGCTAGTCGCATAAACATGTTCAATACCAGTGGGAGGCTCCTTGCATGCTTTGCCTGCGTGCATTTTTCTAGCGTGTAACCTGGTGACAGTGCCGACACACAAAGTTGTCCCAGGCAGCCTTTCACACAATGACTTAAAAGCCAGCTGAGGCATTCCACTGTGTTGTTTTTTGCATGCTTTGTCTGTTATAAACACAATTTCTTTGTGGTCTTTGTGTAATATTCTCCCTCACATTTTCTTCTCTCTCTCTGTATTTAGACCAGTGAGAGAAGAATGTTGCCTTTGCAGTTGTTTATACTTTCCTTAGTTGGCGTGTTATGCTCAGAAAAGCCCTGCCAACCACAAAAGACGGTTAGATTGAAAAGTTGCTCATGTCCACATTTAGGCGTCGCCTGATCCAGGAAAAACCTCAGCTTCTCCCAGCCTGAAATGATGCAGACATTTCTATTGCTCAGCTTAAGTGCTCAGGATGGTTTCCTGACTTGGCACACAGTCAGCTTCAGCCCCAAATTGTATTTGACCCTTTAATGTTTGGGGCTTTTTTGTGGATAGCTCAGTGCATTTTTTTCCCTTCGCATCACAGCGGAAAGTCTGTAACGTGAGAATCCTGTTTGGCGTGAAAGGCAGAGATTCAGTTGAAGTGAAGTCTTGTCATGTAGCACACTTGAAGTCTTTGCCTCTAATGTTTGGACTTTCCATGACAACTGGTGTTTGGTCCATGCCTGCATCTCCATGAGCAATAATTAGACCATGTGCCTGCTATAATAATAGGAACTGCATTTTCTTTCTTGTGCAGTAAAGTTTGTTTACTGTTTCCTAGTGCCAGAGCTCACATTTTCTGCCTGATAAGGGGGGCAAAGTGAAGCTGAGGAATGTGGAACTCTTTGTGCTTCTGCAGTGTGCATAGTTACACTAATCAAGAAGGCGATCTAATTGATAAACCCACCACTTTAGGCATTACTGTGTTTATAAGAAGTTATCTGAAAGTGAACAGGTCAACAATGACAGTACACACAGCATCTAAGTCCTATTTTATCCCTGTTAGTGGCTGGTGTGGAAGAGTTTATGACAAGCCTATAAATGGTCCCCTGGAAAACAGTGCTAATTTTACAAATGAGTTTGGCATTCATGTTTTGTCTTTGTGATTTCTGTGACTGAGAGGCCCAGAGTTGCCTAATGAGCAGAGAAGAGAGGGTGAGTCAGTCAGTCGGAATCACTTACTCAGTCTGCACTTAATTGATGAAAGCATATTTTTAGAGAGGGTATGTGCACAAAGACTTGAGCTCTGGGAGTACCGTTCAGTAGATGATGACCATCTACTGGTTTCATCTACTACAATATTTCACGACTATCGAATAATCTACATACATTTTCTCAATTAATCATTCAGTTCCTGGAACGTCTAGAAGTACCTATTGCAGTTACACAGAGTCAAAGGTGATGTCTCCAAATGATCAAGAATTAATTCCAGCCTGGCTTTTGCTTTACTTGTGTTTCACAGTCTCGCAGTGTGGACAAACAGCATGCTGTGATCAACTACGACACAAACACAGATGAGCACATGGTGAAGGACCTGGGGAGTTTGAATGGGGTGAGTAAATCCATCTGTAGTGCCTGACTACCTGCCTGCCTCAGCCAGAGTGATAAAAGCCACTGGGCTCTCTGAAGGCTCTTATCTTGAGTCTGCAATGATTCTCCAAGCACCACATACAATCTCTGAGAGCCAGAGACCGTTGGTAGAACAGTGTGACAATCAGGCGACTAGATTTTCCTCCTGGCATGGACCCCTTTTTGCTTCCCATTCGTTCTATCCCGCTCCCCCTCTCTCTCCCTTTGCTGCTCTGTTGCCACTTCATTGCACCATTATCCCAGTGAAATCCAGAGTTGAGCAGTGGGAGAAACCATTCATTGTTCTCAGAGAGTGTTTCTTTTGGCCTCGGTAACCGCAGCCAAACTAATCAGAGCAGAACAGTACGAGGACCTGTAACTGAAATCCTTCCTCAGTTACCTTCGTTTAGTCTGTATAGAATAAGATCGGGACTTTTCTGCACAATGTTATCCTTGTGTTTCTTTCCATTTAGTGATCTAAAGATAAATACTGGAACCTCTCTTTTACCAATTGCTAGTTGAGGCAAAAGATAACCAAACTCATCAACAAACTCCACCAGTCCTGCATATGTTGTTTTTTACCTGCCATTAGGCATTCCACAAAAACTAAGACTGCAATTGCATAACAGCATAATCTCATCAGTTTGAATGTGCTGTTGGATTAACTTTCAGTGGGAAAAGAGCCAATTGCAAAGCACCTTACAGAAACTGGATGCATGCCACAAGGAATTAAAGAGCCTGTCCCCGGTGAGGTCATTAATGAACAGTGAAAACGATATGAGTTCCATGTCATTTTTCTCTGTATTTTGCAGACATTTGTGAATGATCTGAGGATCCCGGATCAGACGTACATCACCCTCAAGCTGTCGGATGTCATTCGCTTCGGTTATGATATCCTTTTCCATACATGTTATTTAAATTTTACTTAAATTCAGTCGTGGTTAGGTTTGTATCATTCATGCATTTCAGTATTTTTGCTCTACAGTTTAAGTTGGGTTTCAGCAGCCCACATTGAAATGAGCCAGTGGTTGGCAGCTGTTCCACTCACACATTTATTGACTTTTCTTTCCCCGCTGTGGTCCGTCCTGCCATTGGCATGTTAATCCTCTGCGGTTTTGCAGTCAGGGGTTTTAGATTATGGTCAACTGTGAACAGAAAAGCCCCAGCACCCTTTGAACCCCAGACTAGAAAACGTATGAATGGGGAAATGTAGTTTAGATAACCAGAGGGTGAATAGTTAAACATACACACTCGTTTTGGAATCCTTGTCAGCAGAATTGAGCTTGTGATTTTGCATGTTTCAAGTAATGTGTCACTGAAGATACGAATTTGTAGAAGAAAACACTTTTATCTCCTCTAGAGAAAAGGTGGACACTAGATAAAAATTCAGTGAAAGAGTACTAACTGCACATTTATCATACTTAAGGTAGCAGATTCTTGTAGTTTGTGTATGTTGTCCCTTTGCTTATGTGTCCCTCAGCCCAAAGCGAACTGTGAACTAGATTTAGATTATACATTGGATTACAAAAATGTATGTTTGTGTACTTTAACTCCCTTTGCACATGCTCATGTGTACATCCTGGAGAGGAGTCAGCACAAGGTCCCAGAGGAAGCTCTTAAAGTAAGTAACAGTGGCAGCCTGTTTCTCTGTTAGTCTTTAATGCATGCCATGGATCCCTGTTAATAGTGATAAACAGCTTACTCTTAATGTAATATGTTTATGTGTTTCAAAATAATTGCATTCCAAGTCACTAGAGCTTTTCATGATTATTAACTTATTTTACAATATTTGCTTTCTTTGTCTGACAAACCGTCAAACAACACAAAGGCTTTAAATTTATGACGACTAAACAGAAGCTTTGTCTTGTAAACTTGTATTTTGGCAGATAACTGAGACAATGAACTAGTACATAAAATTCTATCTGGTTAGTTTCCTGAAATAACTATCTAATTAATGATATAAACTTAACCGTAAGCAAACTTTCAATTGGAGGCATGGATTGTGATGTACCGTGTATTGACCTTAGCTCAGTGCTGTGAAACAAAAACTATTCTTGTTTACTGCCCTTTCACAGTACCATTGCGTGTTTTTCTATGTGCTTATTATTTATAATTTAAAAGTTTGTTCCTTCATGCAGACAAATTGCCAGGCATATATTAATAATGTATACCATAATTAATCCTATTTATCTGTCATTTTATTCTAAATAAAGATCTAGATTGCATCATTTAAACGTCAACACTCATTTCTACAAGTCGATTGATACTTTTTTTTTTTTTGCAGATGGAATCAAATAAAGTGAAGCTTTTTGTAAATAGTAATTGTTAACAACATGATATAGGAGCTAAAGCTGAGGAAAAGTCCCTGTTGGATGTGCTTCCTTATAGTGTACATGCATGAGGACGTTACATCTGTACTGATTGTTGGCAGATGGTTTTTCACATCCTGCTTCCCTCCTGTATCTGTGTGCAGCATGAGAAATACACCAGCCAGTTGCAGCTCGGTATAAAAGCCCTGGAGGCCAAGGCGAAGGAAAAACAGCAGTTCCAGAGCTCAGAGAAGAGCAAGGACTCTCTTTCCAATGTCAAACATCAGGACAGGGCTGAGCGTAGAGCCCACTCACTGACAGGTAAACAACTCACACACTCCAAAGTAGCAGATACATGTATCAGCAGGAAGGCGGCAGGTTTTATGATAACAGAAGTAGGTTAGCTGTTCTTGTTCCCTGAGAGGAACTGTTAGAAGTGAAGTGGATTTGAACTTCCCACAAGGAAGAGGAACTCTTTGTTAGTCTCCATGTGCTGCATGACTTTGGCTATAGATCCCTCGATAGGGCGGCTGTGGCTACTTTAATTAAGAGCTTCCCTGGTGTGAGATTAGGATGCCATGTGAGCAGAGAGGCTGAAGCTACAATCCTGTGGTGTCAGTAAAGAAATAGAGGTTGGCAGAAGAAGTATACATGAGCAAGGGCTTCGCAGAAAAGCTGCAGGGTGAGGAGTCGAGGTCAAGCAGCCTTATCTCTGTCAGCCATGCCTGACTGCTGACGAGAGGTGGGGTGCTGCCAAGCACGCCAGTGATGGTTCAACACGTGCTGTCGGAGAATTAGAAAGGCTTCGAGGTTTTGTTAAGTGCCAACTTGGCACTTCTGTCATTGTAGCTGGTAGTGAATTTGTCACTGCTTTTATTTCCAGTTGCTCTCATGCCTGCTCACTCTGCTGGGAGATCTAAATCATGTTTTACAGTACAGGCAACAGTGTAACAGTCAGGGAACTGTTAGTTCAAGGAAGGACTTTGTGAATGAAGCTCTTTCAAACTGACAAAACCTATTCCAGATGTTGGTGATCTAGCAATTATTTTGCTTTCTGCTCTGCAATGTGAGCTGTGAAGGAAAACTACAACGGGTGCTTAAAATAGAACTTTTCCATCAGCAGCTTGATGTTACTTAGTTTCTTACAATTGAGTAATTGAACTGCAGCACTTTGAGATACAATTTGTGAGCTCTGTTTTCAGAAAGACATATCTTAAGTGGAGGTGAGTATGATTATATTGGATGCAGCTACCACAGT
The DNA here is from genome assembly GCF_022539595.1 of Amphiprion ocellaris. Taxonomy (NCBI): domain Eukaryota; kingdom Metazoa; phylum Chordata; class Actinopteri; family Pomacentridae; genus Amphiprion; species Amphiprion ocellaris. The sequence goes on from NC_072785.1 coordinate 17,914,085, forward strand.
GATCCAACAAACCTGTCATTGCAAACTTATGTTTACTGGTTGCTTTGCAATTTTTGCCTGCATTCAAAGTAGCCTTGCTCTGTGGTGCTGTGAGCCACTCCACCGATAAGATAACAAAAGTTCCCCTCACTCTCTCACTAAATGTGTAGCCGCAAGTAGATAAGGATAATCTTTCACAGTATGTTACAGAAAATAAAGCTACATTTGTGTTAGAGTAGCCACTTACAATAAGTGGCATTGTTAGATTTTGCAGATAACTAATTAGAGATACCACCTCTCACAATAGCAATCTGTGTTCTTTTTCACTTCATTTATTTAAAGGAACACATTTAGGAAAAAATGCTGCTATTTCCTTCACAGTGAGCCGGCATATCTCTGTTGACTTCATGCAAATACATTCTCTGGCTGACTTTATTTGAATGGAGGCCTTGATATAGTGTTGTGTGTTTTTTTGGCCTACTTTGGATAGAATGTTTTATATCGGTTGTGTGTTGTCTGTGTTTTTTTCTACTTCCACAAACCTAAGACAATTCTCTCACTAACTTGAGTGCTGAGAGAGCTGTCTGTATCCTTTTCTCTGTGCTCTTGCTTGTTTTCTCCTGCAGCTGTACAGGAAGTGGAGTGAGTCCAATCCTCCAGCTGTCTGCAGGGCAGGACACTTCACTGTACAGCGTGTGACTCAGTCAGGCCTGTTTTACTCTGCCAGGACCTGGGGCTGTTTAGTATTTAGAAAATGGGTGTAGAATTGACAGTTCACAGTCTTAACACTGTCAGAGAGGAGCGCTCTTAGGCGGCTCACTCTCCAACCAGGAACCGCTCGCTGTGATGAACGACACGGAGGCTTCTCTGTACTTGCAGCAAGGGTAACCCACTCTGTGCAACGAGACACTTCTAGTGTACGTTACAAAGAGGTGGTCCCTGTCATTCTTTATTTATACAGGTGGGTTACAGGATAATGATATGCAAATAGACCAAAAATGGGAGTGAGTAAAATGAATGTGGGTGTGGAGAAAAGTAGAAAGAGTAGAAAAATATAATGTGTGTGGTAAATGCATAGCTTATATAGGAAAACATCATATATCACAATCAGGGTTAACACAGTTCACAGTACAACTATTAATGATAATATAAAAATATAAAAAACCTTCTAACAAACACTAGATGATTTAAAATGCCCTAATGCTTCATGCTTTTTTTTTAAGTAATTGCTCATGTTACGACTTGTCCAAGTTCAGAGAAATAACTAAGGTAGAAAAATAATCCACATACTTTTAGGACTCACATGTGCCCATGTACATAGAACAAGAAATAAAATTAAAACTGCCGCAGTATTTTAATAAATAACCCTTATAAACCCCTTACAAGAGAAGACGGTAAAACATCAGGACTGCTGATGTATGTTTTTAGTTGCTTTTGCTCATTTGTAAAATAACAAAACATAACTTTACTTGGTGCTCAGTGCTCTTTAGCTGTGGCGCTCACCCGTGTTTTCTAGAACTAAAATGGGAGAGTTGAGTAAGTGGAAAAGAATTGGTAGCGAGGCCCTCTGCTCCTCCTGTCACTGTGTTGATGTCTTATTGTGTGTCCAAGGCAACAGTGGTCAAGTGCTGCTGATGCTTGGGATTGTGTAGCCATATTACAATCCAAAGAGCTTGTTTATCCGATCTATCAGGCCAAAAAGCAGGATCTAGATTATCTGATTAGTGCGGTATAGGCTGGATGGCATGTGTGGACGGGTATGTCAGGCTATATGACAGATCTGATGAAACACCAGCTCAGAAACATCAGCAAACTGAGCTTTGATTCCTCTGGTTGTAAATATAAAGGGAGTATACCTACAGAAGTCAACAGTGAGTTTGAATGTCTACAGGAAGCCTTACTTTAGATGCCCTGATTATCCTATATCCTGCTGTGTATTTTTTTTTGAAGATTAGGATTAGCTTTGTCGTCCTCATAAGAGGAGGATTATGTTTGGTGGTTTGTGGGATACAGTTGGTATCACAGTTTTACCCTTACTATTCTCTCTGTGTCATGGGAATGTGTGGAAACAGTGAAAAACCCAAAGGCTACTGGGAGTCTGATAGTGTGTCCTTCTGACCTCAGATATTGTGTAACATTTTGTAGTTGCAACAGCAAACCCAGACAAAACTTTGTTTTGTCATGTGACTAACATAAACTTATTGGCTCATAAATACAGGAGCTGGTGTAAATTCAGTCCTTTGCCTGACTCGGACTCTGTTCCTTCCATTCCTCCCTGTATCCAAGTATATTATGTGCCTGATGATCTGTGTGGGTCTGTGTTTATGCCTGAGTTTGTGCGTTTGTCTGCTAGCTGCCACAGATCCTCCGATTTCCAAGCCTACTCCTCTGTATGGCCAACCGTCCTGGTGGGGGGAGGATGAGGACCCTGCCAACAAAAAACAGAGCAGAGGTGGAAAACTGCCAGAGCAGGAATCTCCAGGTCAGTGAATGCATCTTTTATTTTTATACAAATGTGCAATCCACTGACTAAACTGTATTCATGCTGAAGTGTACCGTATATAACTTTAAAGCAAAATATATTGTGTACTGTAGAGTTGTTTGAGCTATATTTGTGTTGGATATTCCCACATCTGCGAATTAGATCCTAATTTGTAACGACAAGCTTTTTGTGGCACTGCTATGTGATGCTGGTTGTGGGTCACTGAGAGATGGATGGTGTTAAGCCCAAGGCAGGTCTCTGGCTGCCAGTTGTGGACTCTTAGCCAGGCCATACCATGCCAGGCCAGTGGGCAGTGCCTGTCTGCCTCGTGATGGATTATTACCCTCTAAGCTCCTGGAGGGGGGGAGGAATGGTGATTGTTCTCCTCATGTTGCCCAGACTGAAACAGATTATTCCCGCTCAGCTACCCTCCACTGGAGTCTGAGCTCCTGAAGTGATATTTGGCCACATCCAACTGGCATCCAAAGACCAGCTGGAGGATTTGTTTTAGCAACCTAACAGCTGGAACCCTGATGTTATTTGTGGGTCCTATTTTCAGGAATTATTTATCAGTGATATCCCAGTTGATTCCTTAGTTTTCAGTTCTTGTAAGTTTGAGTTGCAAAGCTGTAATTGTTGCATTTTTTCTTTATTTTCAATGAATACAGTGAGAGGATTATGTACGGCCATCACTAAAACTCCTTGTGTATATGTGTATTTATTGTCATCTCACTTTATTGATAACAGAGCCTGCTAAAGATGTGCCCAGATACGAGGTCAACGGTTCTCTGTCAGACAGTCAGGCCAAATCCATCTTCTCCTATCGCCGGGAGCCCAGCTACTTCGAGATCCCAACAAAGGAGTTCCAACAGCGACCTACCAAGAAACTCGAGTCGCAGGTCCATGAGGTTCCAACAAAGGACACCCCAGATCCCTCTCAATGCATCCCTTCCACTCCCACACCCCCCATAGTCCAAAGCCATGCCTCCTTCACCATTGAATTTGATGATTGCACGCCAGGTAAAATGAAGATAAAGGACCATGTGACCAAGTTTTCTTTCCGCCAGCAGCGCAAGCATTCTCCAGTAGAAGTTGCTACCACACCTACTGAAGTGTTGTCAGCAGAAAGCAAAGTTGCTGATTGGCTGGTCCAAAGCAACGCTAGCATGATGAGGAGGAAATCACAAGGTGAAGACTTGTACAGCACAAACAGTGACCCGTCACTTCCGATGAACACCAAGTGTGAGTGCCTTATACAGTTTCTTTTTATCTTTTTATGTTTATAAAGCTTTTGTTTTAATAGTGTGCTAACTAGCAAGCTAATTTGTTGTCTTTCCACCATCAGCAAACCACCATGAAGATGGCTCTCACAGTGATTCAGGACACCTGTCAAGCAGTGGAAAAGATCTTCTCCAATCAGAACCCCAGATTGCATCCCAGGGTTCTCCAAAAACCCTGAGAAATTCCGAACCACAACGCTTTACCTCCCCTGACTCTGAGGAACCTTTGTCCTACTCGCCACCAGAGTCTCAGTCCCTTTCCAGTCTTGACAAGGCTGAGCCCCACCAGGCCTTTGTCATTGAATTCTTTGATGATAACCCAAGAAAGAAGCGCTCCCAGTCCTTCACCAATAACACTAGCCCACCAGAGCCCTCCAGCCACAGGCTCCAGCAAGAGAAGGCAAAGAAGAGCACAAGCCCAACTGGGGAGAGAAAAGTTCCACCTCCACCCACCACAACTCCCCCAACCCAACGATACACAATCCCTCTCAAGGACCCAGCTCCCACAGTACCCCAGAGAGCTGGCTCTCTACGAAGGGAAAAGACAGATGATCGAATCAGCACAGGCTTTTCTTCCCGCTCCTCCTCCTCTGTGTCTACAAGACCCTTCAGCAGCGTGGGCCGGAGATCTAAACTCGCCCAGGAATTTACTGCAGAATTTCTCAAACAAGCAAAGCAGAACTTATCTGCTAGCTGGGATAAAAATAGTTCTAGTGCCTCAAGAGCAGCTAAAAAAGAGACAGTGACAGTATCACAGTCTGACCAGAGTACTACTAGCCCCCCTCGATCTGATGGAAATTACCAACCTAAAACTTCCTCCCCTATCCACCAGCCTGTTCCCCTCAAAGCCACGGTCATGCCTCTAGCATCTCAAACTGTGGAGGTCAAGAGTCCTCATCGTGGATCAAGAAATGAGGAGGAGGACAGTCTGAGTGACGCCGGAACCTACACTATAGAAGCAGATGTTCCAGATAAAGAACTGGAGGAGGCAAGAAGCAAGATTGACCAGGCAAGTTGTTCTATCAAATTTATTTTTGTTCCAAAGAAAATTTCTTATGGCTAAAAATCAAAACATGTTGCTTAAAAGAAATAATCTGGCTTTGCTGTACACCATTCGCCTCTATTTCTTAGAATGAAGTCCTGGTCACAATGAGCCATGGACACTAGCAGTCACACTTCCTCAATCCTTGCACTTATCACTTGCAATGCTTTGTTCCTGACAGGTGTTTGGTGTTGTTGAGAGTCCTGAGCGAACGAACCTGAGTGAAGCAGAAACATCATCAGCATTTAGGCCTGTTATTGTTCAGGGCAGGGAGGAGCATAGGCAGAGTAGCTGTGGGGAGGTGAGACCAGCTCCAGAGCAGGGACAGGGTCTGGTAAAGGTAAACCTTCCTGCTCAGAGTGGGATTGATGAATGGATGAATAATTTTTAATTTTAACACCAGTTCTAAAGACAATTAATGAATATGTCGGGCCATTAAGCCACAAATGTCTAAATGCACAAATCAGTATGCCTGGCTCTCTTGATCTTACTTCTTGGTATTTTCTCTCTTCTTTGGTGTCTCGTCTTGGATTTATTGATTCGCCTCTTCTTTCCTCACAGGTTTTGGGTTCATCATTGTTTTGACTTTTCTGTCTAACCAAATTTAAAGAACAAAATCTATGTTTGTTTGTATAGCAGTTGTACTACACATAGTCTTAAAACAAATTTTCCCGTTTTTTGTTAAGTTCATTTAAAGGTCCCATACTGTGAAAATCCATTTTTACTGTGTTTTGTGGTCGTTATAAACTTGGAGGTGTAAAATGAAAGCTGTTACGACATTTACTTGTGCAATTCTTCAGGCCTCCCACACAACTAGTTAGCCTCCCAGTAATACCAACTAACCACAAATCTTCCAGTGCATTATTCTAGAAGGGGGCGTGACCAGCAGTAGTTCCTTTGTTTTTGGTTAGAACACCCCTAAAACAAAGGGTTATACAGTCATGTTAAAAATTATAATTTTGTCGAGTATTTTGAGCTAAAAACTAAGACACACTTTGGATACGTTTGAGACTGTGATTCGTTTGCTGAAAAAGGAAACAATATGGGACCTTTAACTAAGTAAATTATAGAATCTGTTAACTGTGCGGTTCTTCAAAAGGTTTTGGTTTCTGCCTTTAAAGATACTGAATAAGTTGTATTTTTCTCATGCAGGTTCAGCCGGCAGGTGCTGTGTTGCAGGGGACTCCTAAGTGGATGTCTTGCTGGGCCAGCTTGGCGGACAGCTACACAGAATCTGGCCCTTCGTCTGGCCTCTTTGACATCCCTTCCCAGATGGAACTGTCAGGAGGGGGTAAGCCACCTGACGAGACATTGGTCTATTTGAAATGATAATGAGACACCCTGATGAATATGAATGATACTCAGTTTCAGTATGTGTCGTTAATATGCATTAAAACTGCTCCACTTCAGCACGAGCTACAATCATCCACAAGGCCACACTCAGCCGAAACCACGACATCACAGATGCCGACGGTTCCAAAGCTCGACGCGTCCTGCCACAGGTACCGCTGGGGGAGAAGAGTGACGTTCCAACTCCCAGCATTCATGTTCACTATGACCCGCATTCAACGTTCGATGTAGGAGACAAGAGCTTGGTGGCGCCCGGCTCCCAAGACAGCATTCACAGGTTAACAGTGCAGGATGACGTAGAGCCTGACAGTCTGAGTGATGCCAGCAAATCAGATGACGGATCCATCATAGAGCAGAGGAGGAGGCCACTGTCAGACGGAGAAGAAAAGCAAACTGAGGAGAAGCCCAAAGTCCCAGCAAAGTCTACATCTTTCTACATCGGGTCGGAAGACGAGGTGTCCAGACCAGAGCGGGGAGGCTCAAAAACCAGCACTCCGAAGGTTGAGAGGAAACATGTGACCAAAACTTTCTCAACAGCCACTCTGATTAAACAGAAAGGCAGTCAGGACTTTGGAAAAGTAAAACCTACTGTATCAACTCCTGCCCTGGGCCAGGGGACACGGAGTCCAGAGTTAAAGGAGGGCTCAGTTTCCCCATTAATCAGACAGGAGAGCTTCACCAAGGAGCGGCCCAGCAATCCACGACTGCCCAACATCTCGAGCCAGCCTGCACAAAGAGACCTAGTCCCTGAATTATTTCAGGGAGCCACCAGTCAGGACACTCATTCTTACCTCAAAGAGACAGAGAATGTCCTGGCTGTTCTAGAAGCAAAACTCCAAGCAGGACAATCAGGGCCCTCTCCGTCTCCTGTTATGGACTCTCTTTCTGGGGAGTCTGATGTGGATACCTCTAGCACAGTCAGCCAGCAAAGCAATAAAACCAAGCCAAACACAATGACGAAAAAAACATCCGTTAGTGGCTTCCATAGAGAGAGGTCTTCAGCTAGCACAGCTAGTCAGGACTCAAATCATCAGTCCACATCATCAGAAAAGCACCGTCCTCTGGGAGCAGACAGTAGAAACAAGACTGAGTCTGTCAGGAGGCCGGTTGGACTGAGACGTAGCGTGGGGAAATGTGGCTCCACAGACCTTAGCGATGACCCTCAGAGTTTACCTTACTCTGATCAGGAGTCTAACAACCACCAAACACGCAAGAAGTACACCGTGCCCCTTCAGAGGGAGGACGGCAAGAGCACTAGAGCATCCCAGGCCCTGAGTCGTGCCAACAGCTTGTCAGCTCCAAGACCTACCAGGGCCTCCATGCTCCGTCGGGCTCGCCTGGGAGAGGCCTCTGACAACGAGGGCACAGAGACGGACAGACTGTCCCAGGAGACAGGCAACGCCCCACCTAAGCAGCCTCAGGAAGCCAAGAAACTTTCCAGGCTGGATATGCTGGCCATGCCTCGCAAGCGGACAAGCTCATTCAACACACCCAGTGACACCGAGGCCTCATCCACCCCGCAGTGGACGGGCAGGAGCACAGGATTTTCTAACCGCAGCACAGAGTTAGGCGGCAGCTCTTCTCGAAGGGCCTCTGCTTCAGCGCCAAAGCCTGTAGAAAGGCCACAGAAAGCGCCGCTCGGCAAAACCCCAATCACTCGTGGACGCTCCAGCAGTACCAAATACGCCAGCAGCACAGCAAGTGAGTATCATAGAAGCATGTATTATATAATTGTTTAACAGAGTTAAATATTGACTGCTCTAAACATCCACTCAGCTTTAATCAATCCTATATTGTAGAAAAGAAAGACAAATTTTGTCCAGTATGTAGTATCTAGTATGAGCCAGTTATTATACTGTCTGTCGGGGAAATGATGCTTCAGTTCTGTATTTCAGCAGCTTTATTTTATAAACCCAAAGCTGTTTGTTGGGAAGGTAACTTACTCTGGGCTTTCACTAATATCTGTAACATTAATGGTGAAAAAGCTTTAGATAATCTGGTCTTTCATCTGCGCAGTGTACTCATACAGAATATGGTGATTATAATCATGTTTTTGTGTAATCATGCTCTGAGGATATTGTGGTTATAAGGATTTTACCATACTGGCTCTTTACTTAGCATAATATGTCTAACAGTACATTGAAATTTTTTTTAAACTAACTGGTCCTTATCTGTTCCTACTCATACTGTACTGTGGAAGTTGAGTGCTCATTTCCATTTGTGAGGGATTTTGAACCTTTAAAAAAGCAGTAAATGTGTCAGAAAGGTAGAGATGAGGGCTTCCACAGCATATTTTCTGTCTCTTGTTTTGGGAAATGTTTTGGTGACTCCACTGGAAATACTTGGTGGTGTTTTTCACGGCAGTATTCTTTCATGGCATCTTCTTTTCTCTCCTCTTTTTCCCAACTTCTCTATCCTCACTTTCCGTAACTCAAACCGACTCACGACACCAAGGCTCTAGGAGACGACAGAAAGGCTCTGACTATACCTCTACCTCAGATGAGGAGTACGACTCAAACCAGAGCACTCCTAAACACAAACGCTCCCAAACTTCCCCAGCTTCTTTTAGCCCCCGTCATCAGCCTCGATCACAGCCGGTGGTTGCCATGCGTCTGACATCTCGAAACAGAGATTCTGAAGAGGAGAACCACGAGGGAGAGGCCTTCCAAAATTGGTCCTCTCACAGTGCTGAGATTGCACGGTAAGAAATATCAAAGATTTTCCAGTGTAGATGCTTTGGCTTTCCACAATTTAAATCTGTGTTTTTATGTTGCCTCACTGATAAAAATGGTGGTTTCAGACTTGAGAATTTATTTGCAATATATTTTTATTTAGACTCATGTGTGACTAGGAAGCCAGTACATTAATAAATAAGATACTAATTTGACTGGTCAATTTACTACTGTGTCTCTAATTTCCTGTTAAAGAGGTATCAATATTGGCAGTGATGTTTCTATGAGTTTGTTCTGTAGTGTTACAGAGCATCAATATAAAGAAAAATTACTTGTGCATTCAGCAGAAAATGGTTTTTCTTACCTCTGTTTTTTGTTCTTATAACATATGATCCCTCCCTGATAGGTTGAGTCAAGATCTAGCCAAAGACTTGGCAATCTTGGCCAGAGAGATTCATGATGTAGCAGGCGATGGTGATCCACAAAACCTTGGAAGGGAGGGCAGTGCACCTGTCTCCACGGTGACCGCTCGTGAACAGGTACATCAAAGATCTTAACCGAAGCTTGTTTTGAACACAGTTAAATATATGACAGTTGAGTGGCTGTATTACAGCAGTATCTGTGTGACTTAATCCACACTTTTAGCTGCAATATGTATAAGTGGTGGAAAAAAGTTTTCAGACACGCTTAAAATTTTACATGATCTCAAATATTATCATGAAATGTCTGTGGAAATTCTTTTTTGTGTTTTAAAATGTATGGCTGCTTTAGACAGACAAACAAATACAAATGATATTTTTTTTTGTTTATTGTTTGCAAGAAAAACTAACAAAACTACATTCTACTAAAATGACCCAATACTCAAAATTTCTTATTTTTATGGAACCAATCAATTTTAAGTTTTTAATAGCTTTTAATAGCTTTTTTAGGATTTGTTCAGTATTATGGCTGCAATTGGACTAAAAGAAATTGCTTGTGAAGAGTGCACCTAAGAGTGATTCTTAATGCAATATACATGCAAATGTACGGTGTGTCCGAAAACTTTTTCCACCACTGTATGTCACAATTCACTAGTAGATCTTTCATACAGGTTTTTTGGTTTTATTTACTATTGACAGATGACTGGGAGACAAAAATAAAAGTTTTAAAGTCCCTCGATCAAAATCTGCACCCCAAAGCCTGGATGTGGATTTTTGTGTTCAGGGTGAAAAAGAACAAACTCTTTAAAGACACTCAAATGTAATCGCTCTCTCAACCCTTTTGGCATTTAGGAAAATCCTAATGGACTGGAAATCATGTTACAATCATGTAAATGCTTCAGTCGAGCTGAGGGATCTAAATTACTTTTTGCTGCAGGGACACAATGAGATATTCAAATTTGCTTGGGAGCTGGTCATTGAAATACTCTTACATACTCTAATGTATATAAACTGTAGTATTAACTGATATAAAGCACAAAATACTTGCATAAATTGTACATTTCCCTGGTTTTGCTGTTTCTTAAGTTTAACAATAAACATCTCTTTCTCAATCAATACATTTTAACACGATTAGTTAAGTTGAGTTTCCAAATCTCTCTCTCTCTGTCCCCTATGACTAATTTCTGGAATCTGATTGTGTTTCAGCTGGTTCAGCATATTCCAGAGGCTGGATTACACTACCAGAGAGTCCCACCAAGTTCTACTCCTACGAGGGCACCCGACCAGAGCCCAAGTGACCTTGAACATAACTCTAAGCAACAAGCTCGAAGCAGAGATGAGGTTTGAGACTATGTACTGCTTGGCCTCATTTTTAAAACTTCTGTGATGGTGGATCATTACAAAGTGTTGTGTTTTTCCTCCAGGTTGTCGTGGATAATTTGATGCTGAATCCAGTGTCTCAGGTTATCGTTGCCATCAGAGAAAACACGGAGCAACTTGCTGACAAAATTAAGTAAGACGTTAAGCAAGCAGACATCAAATACACTTCCGTACACGCCCCTCCTTCCCCGGCTTAATCTGTCTTTTATGAAAAACTTTATTGATTCTGTCTGACAACCAGACTGCACTAAGCATGTAATCTTATTTAATTAGTGCAACGTAAT